>NW_010172357.1:32475-48061 GCF_000695765.1 Mesitornis unicolor
AAGTGTTAAAGCCTTGCTAAAGATGGAAAGAGATGAATTATAAATAAGTTCCTAAAAGGTAGCTGGTGACAGAGGTGAAAAATCTCATGGTGGTGAGGAAGGATGAATAGCAGAAAAGACAGACATGGGGGTAAAAAAAAAAGGGAGCTGAGATGGAAAGGGGAAGAGAAAAATGTACTAATGGAGTTAAGTAGAAATGTTGAGGAAAGACAAATAGGATGAAAAAGAGATAACAGTTAGAGATGAAATACATCATTTGATATGAGAAAAGGGACTAAAACACAGCATATAGTAAACAAGAGGAAGATAATAAAGGAGACATAAAAAATGGAGGATGAAAATGTGCCAAAGCTGTATTCCAAACGAAATGTAGTCAGGAAAAAGAAATGGAAAGTAATGCACTTTAGAAGCAGAAAAAAGGCTGTTTGCTATTTTCATTAAAGTTAAAACCTAGGTAAACCTAGCCTCCTCACAGAGTCTGCTGAGTCATATCAGAGCTAAAAGCATCTTTCCTACTCTGCTTTGTTAGCTGCCTCCAGTTTGCCTCATGTTTTTCCTCCTTGTGAAGCAAACCAGATTTGCCAGTTCAGTCCACCAGTAGTTTTTAGGTAGCTGCACTGCTGGACCTCAGCGGATTTCTAGACAGTTCCCAGACACAGAGTTTACACATTCTGCTAAAGGCTGTTATAAGAAGATTTTCCTCTGACAAACATGTTATAATTTGTCATGCGTTTCCTCGATCTAAATAAACATGCATGAAAATATTTGGAGGTTGGACTAGATGACCTTTAAGGTCCCTTCCAATGCAAACAGTTCTATGATTTAACGATAAAAGCCTTAGCTGTACAATATCTCGTGGAGAGTGGTGGGGGGAAAAAAAACACATTGTTTTTTCTTTTTTGGGCGTGTTTTTTTGAGATATTTAACTGTTTCTGTATGGACTTTTTTATTAGATGTAGGTGATGTATTATTATAAGCATTGATATTTTACAGTTAAATTTGTTGATTTTTGTAGTCAGTGTGAAGTGAAGAACTTAACCTGTGTAGCCTGTGAATCAGTGAAGGACACCCTAACATTGTCAACACCTGCTCCAGAAGAGGACATTGAACTACCACCTAGTGAATACTCATGCAGCAAGATGATGGACTTGGCCTTCCTAATGGATGGCTCCAATAAACTGTCAGAGGAGGACTTTGAACAGCTGAAGACTTTCATAACTAGCATGATGAAGAAGCTCCACATCTCCCAAAAGAAAATCCGAGTGTCAATTCTGGTGTATAGGGCTGGGACCACAATCTATCTTGGCCTTAAAGATATCAAAACACAGTCCCAGATGAGAAAAATTGTCCAGAACATAAAATACACAGGTGATAAAGAAGCGAATGCTGCTGAAGGCCTTAAATATACTGTGTTTCATGTGTTTGGAAAAGCAGAAAGGACCAATGCTGCCAGAATTGCAGTGCTATTTATAGCAAGCAAGTCTTCAGGAAAACTCCGCAGCATCCTTACAGCTTTGAGGAATAAAAGAATTGCAGTAATACCTGTGGGGATTGGACCACATGTTAATATGGAGCAAATCAGGTTCATTGAAAAGCAGTCACCAGATAATAGAGCCTTCCTAATGAACAATGTGTTAGAGCTAATGGATAACAGAGATCTGCTCATTGATCATCTATGTGATCTTGGACCTGAAGAAAGCTTATCAACTGTGTCCACTCCAACAATATCCAGTGTCTTATTTCCCTCTTCGGGACTCACAGCACCACCATCCTTTTCAGAAAAGCCCACTCACAGAAGTCTGGACATTGCTTTTATTGTGGAAGGATCAGACAATGTAGGGGAAGAAAATTTCAATATTATCAAGGAGTTCCTTGAGAGGGTAATCACAAGAATGACTGTGGGACAGGAAGATATTCATATTACAGTCATGCAGTATTCAGAGACTGTCACACTGGAGTACTCCTTTAGGGAAATACAGTCAAAGGAAAGTATTATTGAGAAGGTAAGGAGCATACCTTACCAAGGAGGGAAGGCTACCAACACTGGGAATGCCCTCGATTATATTTCCAAACACACATTTACACCAGTGAATGGGGGCAGGCAAGATGTTCCTCACTTGGTATATATGGTGTCATCCAGTCCTTCCACTGATGTTATCACACGACCTCCCAGAAGCATAAATGTTATTCCCATCGGCATAACCTCCAGTGCAAATATCCAAGAGCTCAGAAAGATCAGTCAGCCTAATAACCCAATTATCTTGAATAGTTATACCACACTTATTGAAGAAGGACCTGAGTTAGTGCTGCAGTCATGCTGCTCTCGTAAAATTTCGACAGAAATTCCAGGTAAAGTTGGATGTATTTTCTGTGTAGTTTCCTCTTTTCTCTGTCCTGTCTCTTCCATTTCCTCCTCACATCACTGAAATTTGAAGGGTTCCTATATCTCATTTGATGTCTTGCCCAAATGTCAAGGAGGGACCATATATCTTCACTGAAGGCTGAGGATGCTGCCCCAGTACAGCAGTACCAAGCACAGACCTGCAGCCAGCTTTCTATAAGCTCAGAAGTCCTTGACTCCATTTTTAAATAAAGTACAGCAGCTTTCAGATAGGTTGGAGGGTGACAGAAGAAAAAAAGTTACTCATCTGCCTGCCTCAAGCAAGTTAAAATTCTGCTTCCTCTTTTCTGAAGAGACTTCATTGTTTTTGTGGGGGTTTGGGTTTTTTTTTTTTTTGAGGGAGGAGAGAGGGAGGTATTTTGTGTGAGGTTTTTGTGTGTTTGTTTTGGTTTTGATTGTTGTTATTGATGATTTGGTTTTTCGTCTTTGTTTTAGTCCCCTGAGAGTAAAATAGCATTGTTAGAAAAGCATGAATTGAAATACCTGTGTATCTCACTGAAGATTTATCTCAAGTTTTTCATTAAATGGGCATCACTTATTTCAGTTGTTCATTATCCTGCTTTGTTTTCCCAAAAGGCAGGTGTATCTGCACTTTCTGCTCCTACCAATAGATTGGCAGATGCTTTTGGTTATCATGTATAAATAATCTTTTTTTTTTTCTCTTTTCCTCCTCCTCAGAGCTGTGCAACAAACCAATGGATGTCATGTTTCTTCTGGATGACAGTTCCAATATTGGAGCATCAGAGTTTGAAGAAATGAAAAATTTTGTACGGGCATTCATTGAAAGTGTTGAGATCAGTATGTATCTGTCTTTTAACTCAGACACAAAAATGTTTTAACAGGACAAAACAGCTTCTTGTTATAATATTATTTTTATTTTTAAATGACTAATTCCTCAAAAAAATTAAAGCTTATATTGGTCAAATCAGACTATCAAAGCTTTTACTTCAGATGCAGTTCAGTTTCCTCCCAAACCAAGCTATTCTGGTTCAGATGAATAAAGGTTTGACATCCAATTCAGGGAATCGTGTAACGAGGAATAGCTTGGACAGCAGCTCTGATAAACACTTCCTTTTATACTGTACTGGACAGAAGAAGTGTGTATGCCAAACAGGCAGAGATGTCCCTGTCACTGGATGGAGATTTAGTTGAACTGTTTTTCTATGGCAGAGAAGCAAAAATATTTGTTTGGTTTTGGTTCAGTTCTGGTTCAGGTTGGTGATACAGTGGCACAGGTTGCCCAGGGTAGTTGTGGATGCCCCCTCCCTGGAAACGTTCAAAGCCAGGTTGGACAAGGCTTTGAGTAACCCGGTCTGGTGGGAGTTGTCCCTGTCCATGGCAGGGGAGTTGGAGCTAGATGGTCTTTAAGGTCACTTCCAACTCAAACCATTCTATGATATGATATTAGGTATGATATGATAAGTAAGAATCAATAATTCAGAGGGGTTTTGGTTCAGGTTTGGTCCAACTGTAAGGTTTTGGTCTTTGGAATGAGCATTTCTGGTTCTGACCAGCTGTTTTTGGCTAACCTAGGGTGCTGGAACTATCTTACTAAGATTTATTTCCTGACTCATGTTGGCTGACAGACACTTTCTGGGAGTGCTAGACTCACTGAGCTTGCACAGTGTACTGGTGGGAGGTACACCTCTACTTAGGTCATTCAGCACAGATATTACCACTGCAGCCATCCTGTCAGAAAGCTGTATATCCTGCACATACCTGTAGTGCATGGAGTAAGTCAGGACATCAAGTCCATCTACATGGCAGTAGCTGCACAGGATCCTGTATTTTGCCAGTATATTTTGTCTTAACAGCCCTGGATTTTTTAATCAGAATTGTACTTTTTCAATTCAGCATTAAACCATTTCTATGGCACTATTGCTGTTGCTGCTGGTGTTTCCCACTTAGTGTTTGTATTATACCTGTGCTTCAAAGAGAGGTGATTATCAGCACTTGTACTAATTAGAGAGCTCACAGAGGAAAAATATAGCATTTTTATATGTCTAGAATAACTTAGACTTTGTTTTAGAGATAGTACGTGGAAGACACACAGTTTCTGAAAGTTATGTATGTGCAAGATATAGAGAAGCAAGCCAAGTGACATAAACACGAAGTAAACAATAAACCAACAGATAATATGTTCTAGCCTAGCTGTTTTTCTTGTCTTTGAAGCCTGTAATAGCAACTGCTATGTCATTAACAACAGAACAATAATAATGCAGCTATGAAATGACTCCTCACTATGGCCTTGATTTAAAAATATTTAACAACGCCTTGGAAAAATTTTAAAGTGTAGTGAGTAGACAATATTCAGATAAATATAGGGCCACAATATTTGGGTACATGAAATCACAATTGTTATTAACTTAATTAAGAAATGTTTTACAAAACATTGATAAAGAATAATATGCTATATTCATAAGTATCTTCAGTATACAGCAGAAGTCCTTCCAAGACTATGAAGAGAGTTACAGCCAAGCATTATAAACAGTGTGTTGCACAGTTCAAATCTGCAAGCCTGCTATTTATTAGGTATCTATATCAACCCTCTGTTAAAAGTTTTACTCATACTTCTTACATAATGTATAAATAGAACCAGGATGTCAGAGAATAGCAGAATTTGGAATTTCTCTTCTTTCCCCTTTGCAGGTCATGTGTCCCATGTTGCAGTCTGATGCATGTCATTCAAGTGATGTATTACAGAGGGAATTTTGCATGAAATGTAGTCATCTTGGGAGCTCATGACATCAGACAAATAGGCATCAAACTTCTGTTCTTGCAAAACAGTGTGCACATAAAAAAGTGGTGTTTAGACAATTTTAAATGGAAAAGGAATAATATATAGAGAACAATAAAGTGAAATTCTCCAATCATGGTCAAATTGATCAGACATAAAATACTGCATGCTGATTCCTGATAGAAAAGTAACAGTTTCCAGCAGTTTTCGCATATTTTTTCACCTGGGAATAATTCAGTTTTGATCTTTTGATTGAAAATGCAGCTTTTGCACTCTGGTGGAAAATAACTGTCTAGTTGTGCTTAATGTAAAACACAACCATAATGCATCCTTTAGATTTATTTTAAGACATTTATATGCACTGCTTAAGGTGTTTATTTTCTGCTTCCTCCCTCAGGCAATACTTCAGTTCATGTGTCAGTTCTCCAGTATGCCAGGGACAACAATCTAGAAATTTCATGGAACATGCCCCAAGAGACTGAAAACCTTGTAGAGATGGTGCACTCAATTCAACAAAGGGAGCAAGGTCCTACCAGGCTAGGTGAGTGATTATGTGCATGTTGATGTTTAAACAAGAGGAGAAAATCTCCCAGAAATGCTAAATATAGCCTGGTCCCAGTCACCAATTTATGTCAGTGCTATTGTGGTAGTGTTCTGTAGTAGAACTTTTAGGTTTTTTTAGTTCACTCATATCTTTACTATATATATATTTATTTGTAAAGGTTCAATTTTCTCTGTTAAAAGGGTATCCATAAGTTACTTGAATTGCTGTTTATCTTAACGTATTCTGGAAAGAAAATTTAGACTTGAAGTAACTCTCAGGATTTGCATTCATTATCTTTCAAGCAGGCAAAACTTAATTACAAAATAAAGATTTTTATCATTAACCTTTCAGCAAATTAGTTGACTAGATGTTTAGCAGCAGACTGCTCATGCTGACTCCAATAGCTGCCATCACCAGATGTTTGTGCTGAGCCAGTGTAACTGATCTGGTTGAAAAATAAATTAGCAAAACAGTAGTTATATTCTGGGTGGTTCAGTTCTCTCATCCAAATTGCTGTGCTGGTCCCACAAGGACTTGGACTGGCACAAGGCTGAGGATGGTGCCAGGGAGTAAGGACTGCCTAAGGCTGCACCTTAGCCGCAGAGTTACTTGTGAAACATCATCTTCTTTTCCAGACAACTGCATCCTGAAAAACATGTCCACTTCACTTTTCTTGTGCTAAAACATAACGCAGATTTCCCACTGGGTCGGTGGAAATTTGGTACACACACATGTATCAGTTGTAGTGTTCAGCAAAAAATTATTCTCCTACAGCATGTCTGATCTTTCACCAGATATTCTGAGAATTTTGTTCAGCTGGACTGGAACCACATTTGCTCTGGCAGCCACCTAGCATTAGGGTCCTATATGAGTTGAGGAGTACACAGATTTTTAGGGTCTTTGGCCTCCTTCAGACTGTAAAGAGTTATTGGTACAGAAGAGTGAGAAATAAAACCTGACTTCCATAGTTCGCAGGAGGATTAGCCATGATTGCTTTCTCAGCCTGGAGAAATAAAAATACCAGATGGCTGATGAGACTTCTATAGGCTCGTTGTGGGATAAATTGTTACATACAAATAGATAAGTTTTGTGAAGCCTTCCATGTCATGTGTATAGTAAGCCACACTGAACTGCAGAATAAACAGAGAAAACATGGCCTTTGGGAAATGAAAGGGGAGAGGCAGACACATGACATACTCGTTAGTGATTTGTTTGTCTCATTGGAAAATGCTCAGAGGGATGTGGTATAATGAACAAGAATGGAATAGAGTAGAAGTAGTTCCTCCCAAATGAAGTAATGAAAATAAGTTACTGTGATCCCATCCTGCACCTTGTAGTGTGTGCAAATTCGGCTGATTGCGGGAAACACAGAGTCATTCATGTCATTCTGCCTGTCCTCGGGCCTCTGGAAATGCAGAGGCTGCTGAAAAAGTTTAGATCGCTCAGTCTGGATGTTGCAGTTCCCTAGCTAGCTTCGGAAATCTTTTCTACCCTGTGAGGGCTTGATCAGGATTTACCTATCAAAAATATCATTGCCATTAGACCAGCACTGTTTCTTCTCATTTGCGCTGGCTTGCTTATGGTAGAAACATAATCCTGTGTAATCTTTATTCAGTCTTTGTTGATCCAAATCTATTTCACTCAAAAAAGCTCTGTGTGGAGAGAACAACTGTGGGTTCTGTTGCCACTGCTGCAAAAGTCTTACTGCAGTAAGCATTCACTTTTCAGTTTCATTTAATCAAAAGGAAACAATAGTAGAGACACACATTTTATTAGTAAGAAATAATGAAAAACTATAGCATATTTGAGGGCATAGGCAATTAAAAAAAGAGCAGCATATACCACAAAGCTTTTCCATGCTTATGCAGTGAGATATCATCATGCAAATTTTGGCTCAAGTAACTTACTGAGAAGAAGCTCTGGGGATATTCAGACATAATGAAATTGTGTACAATTTCACCTTAGAAATATTTGAAAATAAAGAAAACTAACTACAAGCAAGAGCTGATTATGTAAGCCTTCATACAGCTAAAAGAGTGATCTCTGCAAGAGAACTGAGAAACATGCCTCTGATCAGCATTTATGGTATTTAGGAATGTCATAGGGAGCACAGTGAGCAGTACTTACAGTAAATACTGCTTACTACTTTATGAAAACATTATTTTGCTTGCTTGTACCTCATTTAGGCTGATGTTTTCCACGCCCACTGCTTGCCTCACACTCAAAATTTGGAGAAAGTATGATCTATGTGGCTTATCCATATTAAAAGCACTGTTAGGGAAACAAATGTGTATTTTTCCTCCACCACCTCCCTGCTCCCTTTAGGAAAAATTCTTAAATTTTACTGAAATTTAGTTAGTTATTAAGATATTTGAATAGCATCATTCATCTTTGCCTGTCATGTATAAATGTTTCCTTTCTAAAATCTCACTGTGTTTTAGGAAGCAACGGCCCACCTTAGCACTTTCATTGATTCAGATCTCAGTCCTGAGTGATGTGGTCTGTGCAGAATTTTCAAAATCTGCCCCCTTCATCACCTGTCTGAATCCATGCTTTTTTGCCAGCAGCTGCCCTGGTCTAAGGGCATCCACTGAAAGACAGAGGTCTTCAAAACTTGCTCCCCCACTACTGTTTCTGAACTGGTGGTGTCAGCTCCTTTCTGAACCTAGCTTTGGTGCCTACTAGTCTCTTCCCTGAGATATTTTAAGTTGCTGTCTTGGCAGGGTTTTTTTGCTTGTTTGCTTGTATTTTAGTTCAATTCTTATAAGGTTTGTGAGTTGAATGTGCTCCTAGTGGAGCCCAGGGTCATCAGAGCCCCTTGGTGGTAAGAGAAGTACAGAATTTGTGACTTAGAGAGCCAGGAATAGAGAAAAGGATTTGAGGCCTCATAGCCTTCTCCCTTCAGTGCTGGTGGACTGGTGAACTGATGCATTTGTGCTGCTCATTAAGAGTCCAGTCATACTGTTAATTGGCACGCATTAATGTCAGAATATCAATGTGCTAAAGATTGACTATTTAAACCATCTATCTGTGACATCAGCTCGCAATAGCTGTTTTGTTTAAAAATTAAGATAATCTGCTATTTTCAGTTAAAAAACCCAAACAAACAACAATTAATTGTCTAGGCAAGATCCTATATTAAAATATAAATACCAGCTTCAGGATTATCAAGAGGGTTGTTCCTGATTAGACAAGTCCTTGTTTAAATAGATGACATCTGGACTATCCATAATAGAGATAGTGTTAGCTTTTTCTATGCTTCTTCAAGTGCTGAGAAGCCATTTCATTTTTGCTTCTTTCCCAGGAAGCTTTCAGTACCTGTGAGTGATTAAGACCTCTGGTAGTACTTTTTCTTTTTTGGTCAAGATGTTGCAGAAGTGTTAGTGGAACCACTGAGGCCACTTAAGGCACTGATTCACAAGTTCCCAGCAGGAACCTCCGCCTAGCTGGAATCCTCTGTCTGTCACAGCTCCTCAGACCCTCATGGGGGTTTTACATTTTATTCCTCATTTCAGACAAAATTAAAGAAAATAATTGCAGAAGTTGCTTTTAAGCAGTTTCTGCTTTCCCTGAGGCACTCACTAAACCATTAAATGTCTGTGCGTTGGTTCATTTTCCTCCAGATTGGCTTATTCTAGGATGAATCTTGTTCTTTATTCCTTGGATAAATTTCAGATATTTCTAGGGCACCTTGTGCTCTTTCAGTTCATTCCATGCTATTCATAACTGCTCCAATCTAATATCTGTGATTCAGATTAACATGCCTTTTTACACATTTTTGCTTCTTTATCCAAATCATTAATGAAATTACTCAATAAAGCAGAATCTAAAGTAATTCCCTGTAGATTCCCAGTAAACACCTCCAACTCTACTCAACAGATTGTCTTTTGTCCTTAAAGCCTGTTTATGTCCACTTAATCTGCTTTCAGTCCTTGCAGAAACCTCTACGTGAACCATTCTGAATCATTATTTTAGAATACGAGTCTGGCTTGAATGTGCACCAGATGATTTAAAAAAAAAAGTTCAGCTAATGAGCCTTTGTTGAATAGTCTTGTTCAAGGGAACCATAAAAGGGTTCTTACAAAGCCTTTTCTGACTGTTGGAAGTTCAGCATCAAATGTTCAGTCTCATCTGAGAGAAGAATACTGTGCAGTGATGCCATTCCTTCTCCATTCCCCACCCCGCCCCGTCTTTGTAGAATATCTTCTGTTGGTTTTGCTTTAAGGATTATTCCAAGCTTGACTTTTGTTTTCTACTATGTAGTGTAGCCAGGAGTGAATCAGCAATGAAAGATGGGAAGAAGGTGCTGTGCTGTGGTGGCAGCCTTTGGAATGACTGACCTGCCCTTTCTAAAGTAGCATGTAGAGATAAATGGTTGGGGTTTTTTTTCAATTTTTATTTCTTTGATATTTTTCTCCTGGACATGCCCAGTGACTAACAAATGTGCCCTATTGACTGAAAGATTGTTAGGGGCTCAGTGCTCCTGCAAGCTGGGCCTTTTTGTTCCACTATCCAGATAGATGTTTAGATGGTCAAATTTGGGAAGGAAGGGGTTGTGTGTGCATGTGTGAAATTAATTGTGGCCATTATGTCTGTCAGAACCAGCATAAGTGTACCATGTTAGGAGGTAGGAGGTCAGGGACAGATGTACAGGCACACATTCCTCATCACATACACTGCCATTGGAAACAGATTTTATTGTGTGTCACGCTCCTCTCAGCTCTGTTATTCTCCTGTATGTGATGAAGGTTTTTGGCTCTGAAACTTCCATCTTGATTTTTTATGGATCTAATCCCTAAACTACATGTAAGTATAGAAGTAATTCTGCTTACAAAGCCCATTTGTTGCTTTTTTTTAAAGCACATTATATATGTGTGAGAAACAGAAATAATTTGTAACAATAATATGCTAGCTGCATGGCTGGGTGGGCAGCAATGCTGGTTGCAGGGGACTGGGAGGGCATGTCCAGCTGGTGCATCCAAAGGAGCAGACCCTGCCTTCTGCCAGCAGCTTGCTACAGCACCAATGCAGCCCGAGATGCATTTGCAATGTATGTAGATATGTCAAAGCAAGCTAAAGTGGTGCCAGCAGCAGCAGTGGTCCAGATTTCAGCCACTGCAGGGGTGTACAAGACCCAAGGTGGTCTCGTAATGGCTGAAGCCTCTGTGGCTCAGACTTGGCCATTTTAAAGCTAGTTTAGTTATGTCCATGATGCTGTGCACTTGCCTTCCAGTCTTTATATTGACTGGTGCTTAGTGGCATTTCTTTCAGTGTAAATGTTTTAAATTTCCTTTATTGGTATGAAAGTGACAGATTGCTGTTATGTTGCAGTCTAATAGTAAGAAACTGTTCAGTTGTTTGGTTTATTAACAGCCAGTATTTTTTCATTATGGCCTCTGAGGAGTTTGTTATTACCCTCCCTGGTGAGAAGTAGAGACAAACAGCCAAGAAGTGACAGCTTCCAACTTGGGATAGTGACTTTCTGAATCCCTCTAGCAGGACAAAAGTGTTCATTTGATCACGTCTTCAGACACCTGGCTCTTTTCTCTAGAGCTGGCTTCAAAGTAAGGAGAGAAATCCAGAGAGTTTTTAGTACACTAAAACAATTTTTCCATTCATTAAATTGAGTAATTGTTTTTTTGGGCCTTTGAAATAGTCCCTGGTTCTATTAGAATGGAACTTGATTTCTTTATTAGAAATTATAAAAAGAATGGATTTTCCAGTTTACAGATATGAATGGAAGTTTCTGAAAACTTTTGAAATTAATGGGAGAAAGAAAATGGAGCTGGAGCAGCTGGTTGACTACACCAACCACACAAAAGTCAAAGGGTCATTTAAAAAAGACAAACACAAAAAACATGAGTACTTTTCAAAAATGAATGAAATATCATTTGTGATTCTTACTGTGCAAAAGTTTAACCTAAAATATTTGAAAGTTAAAACCCAAAATATTTTTTTAGTAATTATTTATAGGACGAAAGGGAAATGAGACAATTTTCTGGCACAGTGACCATCCTGAAGCAATCTCAAGGACTGAAATATAGTCATATTAATTTTCTGCATTTTGTTTTATCCCTTAGTTTGTTATAGCTAACATGTCATTCTGAATCTAACACCTACCTCTACAGACATACAGGCTAACTACTGGAAAACAAAACCATTTGTAGCAATGATTGTGAGACAGTCGTATAGGACATGAGTTAATACCTGGGGTTAGTTAATTTTTCTGGTCAGGAATAGTAGTTTGTGAAATGGAATTGCCATCACCTAACTAATAATGATGTTTTAAAATAAGTTTCTTTGGAAGTAGAAAAGCATTCAGTATTTTGAGGTTTTCACTGAACAGAAGCTCTAAAATGATTTTAATTCATATATAAAATATAATTCAGAATTAAAGTGAGAATGAACATCAAATGGTAAGAACAGAATGAATCTACATAGTTGGAAGAACTAAATAAAAGACAATCATTACGTAGCAAGAAACAAAAGAGAAACATCCTGTCTTGTTCTTAAAAATCAACAGAAAACTTTCAACAGTATTTTTCTTTCTTTCTTTTTTTTTTTACTTCTGATCATAACTGACCTTTCCAAAAAAGCATTTTGAAGTAAACAAACATGCATCTTTCTGTTTGAAAACTTGCTTGGAAGAATATGTGACTGTTTTTAGACAAGAGATTGCTAGTGGAGGTAACATTACATGATAGATGAAAGCTTATTGGAAGCTGGTGTGGATCCTGTTCCTGTGAAAGGCCTGACAGGGCCTGGCAGCAGTTCCTGGTAGGTCCCAACTCTTCTTTTTACTTGGACATCTGTGGATAGATGCCACATAAGGATGAGGCTAAGGGTCTGAATAGGGAACAGTGATAATGGGCTAACAGGGAAGAAGAGGTGGCTGGATAAGGTGGGAAAGGGATACAAGGCTGTCAGTTGGGGACTGTAAGGTGTATGAGACAACAGGAAAGGATGAGGAAAGCAGTGATATTTGAGAAGGGTATTTCACCTCCAGATCAGTAGAGTGGAAAAGGAGACATTTATGCTTTTTCCAGATACCTATTTTAGGCTAGATTCTTACAAGGGATAAATTCTTCCCAAAAGCCTAATTAAAGCCTTGTAGAATATCCAATTGCTGTTGCCATGTTATCAGTATTCAGTGTGCTGAGTGAGCTTACAAGAGGTTGTCCATGCTTGCAGCAGCTTGAGAAAATGATCTTTGCTTCTGACAATGAAAAAAGATGAATGACATGATGAAAGAAGACATGAAGTGCAAAATATTCAGGTGTGCTAAGGTATTTTTGTGGTGTGCTGGTGAATTATCTATGATCTGACTTCCAGTGTTTTACAAATGTGTTTATTATTTAAAATTGTTCAGTGAATTCCTCAGGCAAACATATTTCTGCAGCACAGTCTTAGCAGATTACTCAGAGGAACTAGTTTTTCAAGTATTTGTTATTCACCATTCGCTATTTGCCCTGAATGTCACATCAGTCATATGGTATCATTTCTACTTCCTGACCTGATAACTTCCAAGCCCAAAGAAGCTTTTAAGAAAGCTCAATATAGTAATTCCCAGTATAAATATTTGTGCAACTATGTATCTAAATACTACGTGTTCTCTTGCTGAGGTCACGATTTCGAACTCAGCATTTGTCTGAGCATTCACAGATGTTAAATGAAAGGGCAGCAGCTACCCTTTTATGCCAGTTTGAAATTTGGGCTAAGATATAATTTTTTCATGGTTTTATTGTGTGGTTTGATGGTTTTGTTTGTTTGGTTTGGTTTTTTTGGGGGAGTGTTTGGTTTTTTTTGTTTCGTTTTTAATATAGGTTACCCAGTTATATTATGTGTTAGTTTGAGTCAAGATTTCAGAGAGGTTGCTGGTAGTAGGGGAGGCAAGATACACTTTTCACACCTGTAGAAAAAGTTGACCAAAGTAGGGAAGAAGTAGATCTTCTCTGTAAGCTGCGCAACTTGTGTACAATTCAGTGGTGTGAGGATGTAGATCAGATAGCCACTGGATGTCACTGTTGTTCTGCAATTGGGAATTGGGAAATAAGTACCTATTCTCCTACAGTATCTTCTTTCCTTTTGTGTAGTGTAATGGTAATACTTCCAGAACACTGTAACTACTAAAGCAAGGAGCATAACTTTATCCTCATGGCTAAGGGGAGGTAGTAAAATTCCCATTACTTCAGAGACTGGGGAGCTAAAGATGATCCTTCTGTGCTGGGAGGTATTAATAGTACTAGTAGGTTCTTAACAGCTGAGACCTTTCATGTGGCAGCAATAAAGCAGACATTAAAAGTCCTTTTATAAGAAATATGTTCCAGTACTGTACAACCTACTACTATAAAATAAGATTTAGTTTTATAGCCTTCCATGAGTTTTCTATCATGTTTTTCATTTATATCTTCATTTCTTCTTAGGAAAAGCCATTGATTTTGTAGTACAGAATGCAATGTCAGAATCCCATGGAGGGAGGCCCAGTGCATCAAAGGTTGCAATAGTCATCGTGTCGGGGAGATCAGAAGACACTGTGGAGGCTGCTGCACTTTCTGCAAGAATGAACAGTAAATCTCACCTTACTGTCACTATTTTAAAGCAGAGTTGTTGCTTTTTAAGTAATGCACTAGAACAAAAGATGAAAAATTAAGGCACTGGTATATTCATATAAGTTCACTGGACATACTGTGAGTAATCTGGTAAGAAACAGGCCTGAACAAAACCTGCCTCATGAAGGTACCTTTGAATTACTGATAAATTCAGGGCCAATCTGCAATTTAAGCTGAACAGCTTCCATAGGCTTCACAAAGTAGTGGTATTTCATTTTCCCAGTTCCTGTGAATAGACAGGGATAACAACAATGTGATCTAATATTATAAATTTCATATAGTTGCAGTACTATAATAATAATAAATATAGAGAGGATTTGATCAGATTCTACACTGACACATAGGATTATGCTTTTTTTGGTATCAATGTGTGCTGCATGATGTTTTTTCGAGTTTTCTGGCTGTAGTCTCTGTACCACAGCTTCCTCAGGTGTTTAACTGAGGAACAGTGCCTTCCTTTGTAGGTTGCTTTGGGAGCTATTGAATAAGGTATGCACTAAATAACAGCTATTATTTTTTAATTAAATGGCTTGACAATAATCCAATTGCCATGTAACTGAAGAAAGAAAACAGCATATTGAGATTTTTTTACATTTGAAAAAAAGTGAAGATGTAGTCATTAAGTCTGCAGCTGTGTTTTTTTGACCATGCATGATCCTATTATGCTTGGGACTAATAAAGCTCATCTTAGCTAACACTGTGATTAGAGCATCATCACCATTTCTGCCCTTAATTGCCTTTAGCCTATGTGGAGGGAGTGATGCAAATAAAACACAAAAATTAACTGTTGTTTAAAAACTTTTCCCAGTTCTTTCTTTTTAAGGAAAAAATAGAACAGCAAAGACCTCCTTCTGTGGATTGCTCATCCCATTTTAAACCCTTTCTTCTCTTTTCCTAGGAGTATCTGTGTTTCCAATTGGAGTTGGGAGTAGATATGACGAAGAGCAACTAAGGACTTTGACTGGGCCATCAGCTGCTAACAGAATCATGAGGCTTCAGAATTTTGAAGATTTATCCACGATGATCACACTGAATAGTGAATTTATCAAAAAAGTGTGCATGGGTAAGTCCAATAATGTTGTAGTCTCATAACTGGACCATAATCCAGAAATTTAAGTGCTAAATCCAGAAATTTTCTTCTTGATTTAAGAAGTCAGTCCAGTGCTCATATGTTAATGTTTCACCAACAGTTGTCACAAATGCTAACCTAGACCACCCCAGGTGTAAAACAAAATCTGAGCCCTTTCAGCATATAACTAACTGAGATATAACAAGGTGGATAGATGATGGCAGAG
>NW_010172358.1:0-3225 GCF_000695765.1 Mesitornis unicolor
CTATGGAAGAGCTGAAAGTCTGACCTTTGTTATCTTTATGGATTTAGCACTAAAAACAGGTAGAAGAGAAATTCACAGTGAAGCAGTGAAATATGGAGATAGGCAGTTCATTTCAGGTGAAACAAATTCATTTTCTGAATTTCTTGGAACAGCTCAGTTTCCTCCCAGAATTTTCTACCTTCTTCTCATAGACTTAGCATTCATCCTTGCTTCTCCTTCAGAGATATGTTTACATTGGAGAGGAACCATTACTAGAGATTGTAAGAGATTCATTCCCACTGTGGCTGGGAGTCCTGCTGCATTTGAAGTTTCCCATCTAAGCACTTTTCCATCCCTTCTCTTGGGATCCTTAACCCCCATCTTCATCATGAAGTTGGGCTGTGCACTCTCCAAAGATACAGGCAGTACACAGGAGTCCTCCAGCCAGCAGCTTGCGCTTGGCCTTTCTGAATTCCTTCTTGTCTGCATGAAAAAGAAGGCCACAGAAAGAAAAAAAGGTTTTAGGTTGCAGCCCAGAAGGTGTCTGGTGCTTGGGGTGCATGTTACATGCCTTGCTCTCCCAACAGTGTCAACAGGTCCTTGAGGAAAGTCAGTTTGTTCCCCTCCTGCTCATTCTTTATTGAATTCACTTGTTCTTCAGATAAGAAACAGCTATCAATCTCTTTGTGCTCTGTATGCAATAGTATGGGGACTTGATTTTATTTCAGACCTCAAGCCACAGCAAAATCTAAACACTAACAGTGCCCAAGACTTTACAGAGTGAAAATTGATATATAGCCCTGTACTTACTATTTCAGACACAGAGCGCTTCAGGGTTGGTTTCTTGACCAACCAGGTTCAGACTTTAACTAAAATGGAGCTTTCGTAGCATCTGGCTCCTGGCCTAATGCTAGACCAGGGGAAATGACAAGATTGCAGTGGTAATAACGTGTATGTTGGGCTCTGAGTCAGATGTGGTTGTTCTATTCTCAGTTTATCTGTTCACATGGACTTTTGAAAGAGGAGAAAGCAGTGTGGTAACAATTTGCTTGAAAAGGCCACTTGTTTCTTAGTCAGAAGGTTTAAGGGTTTTGTTCCATTTTCATTCAAATGTTAAAAAGAAATAAATTAAAAACATTGCCAACCAGTGTAATGTTAATAATCTCTGCCTGGATGTTGCATTGCTGGGATAGCCAGACACATGCTTGAGTTTCAGGTTCAGTTTTCTTTCGTTTCCCTTTGATTGTATCAGTCGGGACCAGTTCGCGCTGTGGCTATCCTGGCAGTGGTAGACTTTTCAGAGAAGCCCTCTCTGCATGACTCAAGGATTGTAAAATGGAAATGCCTTGGACAGATGAACAGTCATTCCTCTCTCCTGCCTCAGTGCCGAGCCTGGCTTAGCGTGGATGAGCCACGCTGTGGGACACTGCACAGCTGGCAGTGCAATGAACTGCAGATCCATGCCTGCCTCACAGCTTCTGCAGGTGGAGTTCATCTGCATTCAAAGGAAAAAAAGACTTTTGTCCTGTGCGATCACGATCTATCAGATTCAGTTCTTTATAGTGATGATGTGATTAAAGTGCAGGGTAATTTACCTTTGTTGACTTTTCCAAACATCTTAGTTGCTCCACTTGAACCTCTGAAAGACCTTGAAAAAGAAACCAAGAGTAACTCTCACTGCTAAAATATGACTGTCAGGACACAGTATTTCACTGCTTTATACAAGTCTTTTGATATTCAGCCATGAAAATAGGCAAAATTGACAGAAATTACCAAAACTTCTCTTAACTTCCCTGATCAAGAAAGTTAGTAAGACAATATTTCCTGTTTATTTTCTTCCTGAAAAATTTACTTTGAAATTGCTTGTGTGCCTTGATTGTTCATTTTCCATATACACTCATGCAGATAATTTTTACAGTTGTAAGCAGGCATGGAGGTTTTCATAAGGTTCTAAATTGGCCTGCATGAAGTTTAATAATACTTAAAAAAGGATTCTGATGACATACTGGCTTTAACCTCAACTAATCTCTTTATCATGAATAATGTTAGTTTCTAGAAATATTTCACTCTCAGTCTTAGAAATTCTATTTCATACCCAGAAGGCATTTCATCGTTTTGTGATTTTATTTCTAGAGGATTGTTGTGACCATTAAAATATGCAACTTTTTTCAAAATTGGGATCTTCCTAAAAATAAAACCTGGAAAGTTTTGGGTTTTTTTAATATATTCAATATCCTACTATTTTCTCTCTCAGCCATGGATCCTCTGTGGAATAAAAATTTCTGCTTTGCAAAGATCTCTGCTAAGTACTATCATTGCTTGCTAAAATATTGCTGACATAAAAATGCAAAGCACATTCAGACTGCTTGAAAAGAATACTGAAAATGATTAGTTATGATTTTTCCCCATATTGTGGTTTCATTGATATCTGCACAAGTTGCTGTACACTGGAAAAATCTGACCCTCAAAGTTTGATATGGTTTTTATACACATATTTTATAAATATGTCCTTCCTCATCTGTTCTGGTATCACTTTTCATGTCTTTGCCTCCAAGTCTGATGAGTTTTGTGCAGATAACTGTAAGTGTGAGATTAAACAGACCCTACACAAAGAATCTTGGAAATAAAATATGTGGGACTATTCCTTATGAAAAAAAAATCATTAGAAATTTCAATCCTTGTTCATATCCATTGCAAGATAAAATCATTTTAGGTAATCTAGCTGTTATCTGTGCTTTGCTGATTTTTCATCTCTTTCAGTGAAAAAAAATACAAGGAATGTGTGTGTGTGTATATATATATATATCTATATATATCTACTCAGAAAGAAGATGTATGCACCTGTTTCTAAGCTCCATAGATATCTCCTTTTTCAGATTGAATCCTATAGTTTAAAGAAATCAAGTACTAGTCCATTGAATAGTCTGTCTACCACAATGTTACCTTCTATTGCACTAGTTACTAAACTTGTCAGAACAATATAACTTGTAACTAGATATGTTTATAACTTGTAGGTAGTAAAGACACTGAATTGAAAGCCAATAACAAAAAAAACTTTTCCATCCCCACCTTCCCATATTACCTGTCAAAGTCCTATCAAGAAAGCAGCTGCCAGTCTCTTTAATACTGCCCCACATTCAGTTTAGTATTTGGATGAATACTTTCAACTCAGGACTAGATTTTGGACCTTTTACCTCATTTATTTAATATTTGTCACTGGTGACCTGTAACTTATCATGTGGGGAT
>NW_010172359.1:0-2227 GCF_000695765.1 Mesitornis unicolor
TTTTTTAAAATTTTGAGAAAAAGGTGATTTCTATACAGATAAAACTTGGCAAAGTGTTTTACTTCAACTATAATTTACACCTTATTTCCACAACATGCTTATGTCACTTCTGAAGTATACAAAGCAGGATATAAACTTCCATTAAAACATGCTTGGAGTTGAAAGTATTAACCTACTTTTCCTGACCTGGGCACGTTTGTAGATAGATACTGTCTACGAAGTATAGGTTAAGTTCTCGCCTACCATAAGTAAAGATAAAAATTGGCAATCGAAACCAAAACACTGGTAATGCATTCAAACATTGCATAAATAATTTTTAAACAATTTTTGTACAAAAATAGTTCTGCATAATGTAAGATGTAACAAAACAAAACGTGTTAAGAAGGCAGAAATGCAGTGCGTGGTCCACTTCAATGACACCAACTTTTTTCTTTTTTTGTTGTAGTAGTTTCAAGAAATGAAAAGCAGAAATCAAATTTACACTACCAAGCACATGCTGTGGTACTTTAAATAACAGTATTTCGTGGAGCTCAGTCACTTCCGGGTGTGGACAATTCTCATCAGTAACAGTCGCCTTACGAGTTTGCATAAGAGCCAGTGCAGGACACCCCAGGTAGACTGAACCAGTGGCACAGGTTGAAATTCTTCACGTGGGTAGTTTCATGTTGTTCCCGACACGAGTTGTAAAATCCAATCGTGGTATTTTCCAATATCCCGAGTTCCCAATTGAAAATAAAATCCCTACGTGTTCTCAGTCCCTTCCCCCCTCGCCCCAGTATTTACACGGGTCCTTTAACTAACTCAGTTTCTGCAGAAGTTTCTCTTCCACTTGCCCGAACTGCACACTCACCGACATCTCCGCAATGAACTGCTCGCAGCCCTCTCTCGTCACCTGCTTGCAGTACCTCAGGTCGATCTGGCAGATGTTTCCACAGCGTTTGAAGTAGGACAGGCACTGGTCAGTGACCTTATTGCAGTCTGAGGGAAAACAGGAAAACCAGAGGGTAAGACGTTAGCGGCGTGCCTGCGGTGGGTCTGCAGCGCAGGACAGAGCATCCCGACTGCAGTGGGGCCTCCCTGCTCCTCCCATGGTGCGCCCAGAGAAATCACCCGGGCAGCCCCACCGCCGCTCTCCCATCCCGGGAGTCCGCTGCGTAACCGATGGAAGCAAGCAATGCACGAGCCAGGTGTGCGGAGGGGGGCCTGGGGAGGGACAGCACACGGGGGATGCAGCCACGCAGAGGGCCCAGTGCTGCGGGTGGCGGGGCACAGGCAAAGGCTGGGGGCAAAGACTGGGCAGCTGTGGGGCCATTTCCAGTGGCAGCACATCCAGCTGCTCACACAGAGCCCTGGGGGGGAACTACACCAGGGCAGGTGAAGAGCAAGGTAAGAGATCTCAGTGTTTCACACGAGTCTAATGCCAAGGGGCAGCTCTCGTCCTCCCTCCATCCCCTGCGCTGGCGTTGCTTACCTGATAAATTAATTTCTGTTAACGAATCCCGCGTGGTGGTTCCAACCGCGGTCAGCAGGTTGATAGACTGATCCGTCACGTGGTTACAGTAACTGAGGTTGAGTTTGGAGAGCAGAGGCATGTGCCTTATGATCAGCCGCAACGAAGCGTCCGTGATGTCCAGGCCGGCCAAGCGCAGCTCGACGATGTTCCGCAGTTTGCTCCGGTTGTCGATCTGACCTGCAAAGCAGAGGCAGGAGGTGACGCCCACGCGTCTCACCCTGGCTCACAAACATCTGCAGATCTATACGAAATGCACGGTGACACACAACGCTGCCGCCCTGCGTCCACTTCAGACGCGTTTGCCTGTCTGGAGCTTCAAAGGGGCCATCATCAGGAACGCTGGTCTATTTTGGAACAGGCACGTGGACAAAGCCACCTCCTGACATCAAAACAAAAGGGATGAAAGTAACTGCAGGGGCCCAGCGGAATTACAAGTCGGGAATAAGCAGTAGGCTGTGCAGTGCATGCCAGAAAGCAGATCCGATTTGCTCAAAATTTCACCTGAGCCGATATCCGGGCGAATGTGGCATGACCCACAGAACTGCTCCTTCCCTGCACTGGAAGAAAGTGTTTCCAAACTCTCTAAAGTACACCCGCTGCAGCCTGAAGAGAAGAAAGTCAGACAGAAAACCAGCACAGTGGCTGAGCAGCAGCCAGAGAACATCCCTTGTTACCCAGCAGAGGTGGGAGGAGGGGCTGCCGACCACTGCTCTG
>NW_010172359.1:2240-4752 GCF_000695765.1 Mesitornis unicolor
CAGCGCCAGCTGCGGGTCCTGCCCGGCTCCTCAGAGGGGATTTGGCAGCAGAACATGGCACCGAGCAGCGGGGACAGGTCTCGCGCACGCCTCCCGCCTGTTACCTGGGCGGTTGTCTGTGGGCGGCGACAGGAGGTCTCTCATTTGTGCGTCTTTCAGCCCCTCTGCCCACTGCACGTCCAGGGTTCGCAGCAGAGGACAACTGGAACTGCAAAGCGCCGACACCGCTATCCACGAGCACCCTGACAGCAGCAGGTCCCGCAGACCTGCGGGTACAGAGGAAGTTGGAGCAGGTGAGGTACCCAGAGACACCCGCGGTGCTCCTGGCCAGCACAGCCAGGGTGGGCACTGCCCAGCGCCGTGCTGACCCACAGCCCCAGGGCACACAGGGACCCGTCACCTCCTGCCCAGCGCTCAGCTCCCGCCACAGGAACCTCATCACTGCTGGTGACAGCAGACCCCCGACCCCTGCAGCCCCCAAGAGCAATGCCAGCTGCCCAAGACCCCCCTCAGTCTAATAACTAACGACATAACCAATCTGGGGCCCATTTTAATCCACTGATGCTTCATTGCTACCTATCTGCTCCTCCCTTAGGACACCTGGCTCCCTGGAGTCTTTCCTCAGAGACTGCACTTTAGATACAGACTGGTTTGTACATTCGGTGAAGTGGTCAAAAAGCATCACTTACCTGGCAGTCTGTTGATAAGCCAGCTCAGCTGCTTTTTGGATATATTTGTCCAGCTAAGATCAAGGGTTACAGGCTGTCTCCTGATAATGCCACTGAGCATAAGTGGAGTGATGGATTTACAATGGTTTAAATCTATTTTGGTCCATAATCTTTTGTCACAGCACCTACCCAAAAAGAAAAAAAACCAAGAGTACTTAATTTGGCACTTGTTTGGATTTCTGCAAGACATTAAAAGGTGTCGTTAAACAGTAGGGAAAACTACGGCATTTAACTGAAAACAGCAGAAAAAGGGGCTGAGCGATGCCAGGATAAGCACAACACCGCACCGTGGTACGCAGGTTTGAAGTTTCTCCATCAGATATACCATGCAATAAAGCACATAAGTATTTCCACAGAATTGCAAATGTTAACAACTCTGGATCCCATTTTAAGTCATCACAGCACTCACTAAAACCCATTTTCTAGCCTGAAGACAAGACACCTTCTTGCTTATCTTTTGCAGATAAAGACTGGATTTCAGTTTTACTGTCCTGATTTCCCCTGTGCTTTCCTTACCTAAACCAGACCCCTGCTCCTGTCCTGTGTGTTTGTTTCTCCTGTCTATGGGGCTCCTGTGTTTTTATGCTCTCTTTGTGGCTCCCTAAGGGCGCAAGCGAGAAGTCCTAACCAGTGTGCAAGACTCTGCGTTTTCCCATGGTTTTCCATCAGAAAGCACTGCACTGAAGGGAAAAGGCATCCAGCAGCTGTCGGGGACAGGAGGCAGCCCCAGAGGAGGGGCCCACACAGCTCTCCCTGCACCCAATTACCAACCCCTCACTTTTCTGTCCTCTGCCCGGCACTACCAGGCTGTGCAAGGAAGAGCCTCTGCCAGACCTGCCCGTCTGTCACATTGCAGCCCACCGCG
The DNA here is from genome assembly GCF_000695765.1 of Mesitornis unicolor. Lineage (NCBI taxonomy): Eukaryota > Metazoa > Chordata > Aves > Mesitornithiformes > Mesitornithidae > Mesitornis > Mesitornis unicolor. The sequence continues at coordinate 3,834 of NW_010172359.1, forward strand.
AGGGGCCAGCGGCACGGAGCTGCCCACGGACGCTTCCCACACAGTCACCGTTCACAGGGCAGGCCCTGGCTGGACACGCTGTGAGTACACACGGTAACGAAGGGCTCCTCCATCAGCCCTGGGGTGCAGCACGGGGTGAGCAGGATTGCTCTCCATGTACCCTCTGCAGGGATGCAATCGGCTGGGACCTTGTGAGGAGAACAGTGTGGGCACGGGGAGGACCCTGCTGTGCTTCAGTGCGTGCTGGACAGCTGAGCTGAACAAACTGCAGCTGCAGTGTCCTGAGGCACAGCCACACCAGGACCGAGCGTGACCTGGATGGGCCGTGCCAGCAGTGGGAACATTGTAGGAACACTGCGGTGTCTCGCTACAGAACAGGCTGCTCCGGGGCATCACGGCCCTGCCAGGCTGCCACCGATGTGCACACACCCCCCCACACCCACCCCTTCCCATCAGAAATGCTGTTTCTGTGCTATGTCTCTGGACACTGCTGGTCACCCCTTCTCCTTGGGCTCAACACAGCCTCAGTGATGACCCACACACCTCTCTGAGGAGACACCAGTGCCTCCAGCACCCCCCTTCCCCTTTGCATCCATCCCGCAGCCCAACAGACCTGGCTCAGGCTCCCACCCTCCTTACCATCTGTTCCAGGTCTTGCAAACTCTCATACAGATGCACAAGTCCCTGTGACTGAGGTAGCTAAAGACAGCCATCCAGACCTCCCTCTGCATCACGTGGGCCGCCCCGTCATCCAGGGGGAGCGAGTCCGGAGGGGGGCTGATGGGGGGCGGCCGGATGACATGCCGCTCCATCTGGATGCATTTGGGAGGAGAGAGCGAAGGCGGGGGCCGGGCGATGCCCCGGGGTGTGCTGCGCAGGCTAGGGACCAGCTGGGGCCGCAGCTTCCGGGGCGGGCCGC
>NW_010172359.1:4831-5167 GCF_000695765.1 Mesitornis unicolor
ATGGGTTGGTGATTCTCATTGGCAAGGCTGTTCTCGGTTTTTTGGATCTCCTGGTTGAGCTCCTTGCTGAGCTCCTTGCTCAGTTCCTTATTGGGAAGCCGCCTTTTCCTCCTCATCTTGAACTTCTTCTTGTCCCTGGGCTCGGCGCCCTCGGTGCTGGGCCCCGCCGTGGGCGAGCTGGACCGTGACTGGTCGCTGTCCTTGGCCCTGGGGGGCGCCTCGGGCAGCTCGTCCTCTGGCTCCTGCTTCAGGCGCCGCAGGGGCTTGATCAGGGCCGCTCGGTCATCGGGAGCCTTCCACGATCGCCGCTGCAAAGGAAGAGACAAGGAATGACTC
>NW_010172360.1:0-26822 GCF_000695765.1 Mesitornis unicolor
GTCATCTCCTGTTATCACACGTTTCAAAAATTGATCATTTTCCTCATATTTCAAGAGAGAATCACAGATGTCCACGTGCTCAGTGAGATGTATTTCTTTGAGCTCATGTGGTACCCAAATATCGAGCTTCCTAACCTATCCAAGTTGTTTTAAATGGTTTTCAATGCTCAATTTTGACATCTTAAGATTATCAGCCTCTTGTGTCGTTAAATGCCGACTGGATTCAATCAATGCCTTTATTTTATTGTTTTCAATTTCAATTGGCCTTGCTGAGTGTGGTGCATCTTTAACATCAAAATCTCTGAACTGAAATTTCGCAAACCAATTCTGACACTGCCATAGTTTTAAGGCATCTTCACCATACACATCACATCACTTTTTAGGAGCTTGCACAGCGTTCTTACCTTTTCAGAAGTAATACAGCAAAATATGACAAAAAAGTCCCTTTCAATTAAATAAATAATTGTTAACAAAGCCATGCCCTTTCCTTTTCTAAAACAAGCTTCAACTGTCAGCTCCCAAGTTACAGAATGAATTTGTGGTTTAAAATGAAGTTAAGTTACATTTCAAGACATGTCTATCCATCTATTAAAAAAATACCCAATTACTTTTTGGCCAACCCAGTATTTGTCTGATAGAGCAGAAATACTTCCTAGATCCTTGCTTTCTGTCCCTTTTTTTGGCTTACAAGATTCCCAAGAAAAAGTTCTGTAAATAAAGCATAAACTCAAAGGAAGCACATTTGCTCTCAGATGCAGAACACTCACGGAAAGCAGTTGGCCAGCTCGACTGCAGACACCAAGGTTTGTACTGTATATTAAGAGGGCAGTGCCTGAGGGTCCCAGCTGTAACCCAGCATTTCCCAGGACCGCTCAGTCCCTGGGGTCACTTCTGTATCCAGCTCAGTGACCGCAGTCAGCTCCCGCTGCGGCACTGGTACCTGCACGCTCATATTCAGGGAAATGAGGGACTCAAAACACAGTTACGATATGCATGAAGTCTTACCTTCTTGTGGAACTTTGCTTAACCCATTCCACCGTGAACCAGTGAATACAGGCACACGACTTTGCGTCTGTTTTTCCCTTCTTTTTTTTTCTTTACCAGTTGCTACCCAACTCACATTATCAGCACAGGCCTATGGGCCCGAGTCTCTTTTACACGGAGCATTCACAGACAACAAATGGCACCAACGTAAGCCACATACAAACAGGGCATTATCCTTATACTTACTGCTCCACACCTCCACAGGACACTGACAACAGAAGCACCTTAAACCTTTTTCTGATAAAGTGCTTTCTGCACAGTATGTGAAACAGATACGGCATGGCAAATTTTACTGCCTCAGATACAGCTGTGTTACAAAGGTGCATGTGGTTTGGTAGCGTAATCTTTTACTCTGATAATCTATTAAACACCAAAGAAAGCTTCTTAAGTTAATCAGGGCTTAATTTAAATTAACAAGCCACCACAAGATTAACAAAAGTCCTCAATGGAATCTGAATGCAAAACCAGTCTGTTCACAATGTCCATAAAAGCAACTGCACTGGGATGAAACTGGCCTACTGACCCCCTTTTTCTTCCCTAATTTGAACCAGCAATGAAAAAGATGTTAGTTTTCTGAAACACCAACTCAACCATTTCCAGCTCCATTGACGCAAACAGCAGCTTTGGCAACATCATCACGAGCACATGTGCTAATACTGCATGTGAGGAGGAGGAGGAAGAGTTGGGATGACTCCGTTTTTGTGATGGAGAGGAGTCAGCTGAACCCGGAAGAGACCTGGACCTGCCTGAGCTGAAGCCCCCAGCAACCACATTCGCAGCCAGAGCAGAAATTCCCCTCCCCAAGAGCACGCTGTGGGCCAGGGGAGGTGAGAGCTTGGGGTGAGGGCAGCAGTCCTGTGGGTGACTTTGCTGCAACAAGCCACTGCTTCCATGGGCAGGCCTCCTCCTGGCAGTTAAGTTATATGGTAAGGTATGCATAAATATTCACATGTTCAGCACCTAAATATGTAAAGATAATAATTTTAAAACTGTCATCTTAGGCCCAGTGTTGTTATTTTATCCCACAAAGGCAATAAATGACCAAACCTTGGTGAACAAAACAGGCCAGGCTGGAGTCCACACAAAATATCTTTGGGCTGACATGCTATATACAGCAGATATTCACTAGATAGTCATTATTTAATGCTGCTGCTCTACAAACTCTCTGTTAGTGCTTTCAGTACTATGACTAGTACATTTTCAAGTATTAACATTTTCCAATTGCAAAACCATCTCCTTTATTTTTTTCCCCATGAAAACGGCTGATTATCTCCCAAATGTGATAATTTCATGAAAAAGTCTTGTTATTTTAAGTGGGTTGGACTAGATGACCTTTAAAGGTCCCTTCCAATCCAACACATTATATGATTCTATGATCTTTGCTAATCTGAAAATTTACGCTGAGCTTGAGTTAAATAAAAACAGTACATAAAGAAGAACATAAAAATATTCACAGAGCCAAAATCTAGGGTAGGATAGCTACAAAAAATTATTTCTCCATGATATTTCACTTGCCCTTGGGCAAAAATGGTTCATTTTGACATGACAGAATTTAACACCTCTTTTGCTTGCTTTTTTTGTTACTCAGAGCATGATAAAAATAGGTACAAGGAGACCAGTTGATGACCAAAGAAAAACATTCTATTTAATCACAGTATGTACATCCAAAGTACAAATTACCAAGCCGCATTTCAAAATGCATTCACAATGCCACTCTGCCACGGTCAACGTGCAAGATGCAACGTTCTTGCCAGCCACTGGCAAACAGGAAATTCCAGCCACGGACAACTTGCTGGCAGGCATCAGGCGAAAGGAAGCCCAGGGCAGCAGGGAATGCAGAGGCAGGAGAGCACCCCAGAAAACTGCAGCTTTGCAGCTACCCTTCGCATTCCTTCAATCCCTACTTACCTCTCCAACTGGTTCGCAACATTTCCGGCATTCCAGTGTGGTTTGGACCTTTCTTTCCCAACCCGTCGTGCCAGGCTAACGTGAGACTGTTTCCTACATCATTATTTCACATTGAAATGTTCTGCACACAAAGCATTCCAAAAGTGCGATTAGGCCCATTAGCAATGTAATCATATTTTACATTTGGGCAAGCGCTTTAGTTTATATTGCACCAAAACTGTCCTTTCACAGAGAGACTTGCCTGAGGTCACTGAGGAAGCCTGTGGGAAAGCTGAGAAATCAGGCCCTTGTTGCAGAATCCCCCTAGCTGCAGGATCATCACTTCTCTCTTTCATATTAAAGCAGAAAGAAATTAGTATCTTGAATTCCTCATTATTATCCTCCTCAGGTTGCTTCATTTTCTGCTTCAAATAGTCCTCTCTTTCTTTAGATTCGCCTTGGATCAAAATTTTCCTCGCATTAGAGACACGTTATCACCAGCAACAAATGCGAAGCTCCCATTCGCAGTCTGTGCTGCTGGTGACTTGGAGCAATTCTACAGCAAGTACAAAGTGTACCAGTTGGAGGGGAATATGAATAATACCATGCTGCTGCTTTAGTACAACTACATCTCTGCACAGAAAAAAAAATATGGCACAAGAAGCAGTAAAAAAATAAAAATATCTATCTCATTTTCCTTCTGCCAGTGCTCCCAGAGCTTAATGGAATTCAAAGCTATAGAACATAAATGATTAAATAAAAAGGCAAATGAAGTTTCTTCTTGGTCAAAATCAAGTATAGCATCAGTTTGGCATCTTCCAAGTCCTCTGCCAGGGAATTAATTAGTACTTAACATTCTGTGATTTAACATCTCCAAAGTGCTGTCCATCAATTGCCTTATTAACCTGACACTTGCCAGCCCTGTGGATGGTAGTGGATGGTCTCTTATCACCTCAGTGCGGGAAGTTTCCTCATTCTAAGGACCGCATTCAGCCTTCCTACAGCACGGATCGCAGGTTATTTCAGTTCTTTCCTCCCAGCCAGAGAGCGCAGCGGCAGCAATCCCTCAATCCATTCATTGGCAGCCGACATCATCTCCTGCCAAAAGGCCACCTCCTCTTGCGTGGAGTCCATCCAGTTCACAGAGACACCATAGCTCAAACCTGTGAAGAACAGGAAAACTACAACGTTGGGAGCTACACGAAGAGTTTCTACTCCATGCAAAAAGTAGTCAATGGGATATAACTGTTGCAGGCAGTATCTTAACCGAAAAGGTGCTGACTTCCCCTCAACAAGCTGCACACTAAATACATCCTGATCTTCTGCTAATGACCTCCATTTACACCAGAGTTCATAATGAAGTCAATGTAAAAGCCACAAAAACCAAGAACCCTAAATGTAACGTAAAGTATTACTGGGCTCAAGCCCTTCCTGCATCTTTCAGAAGGTAAAGAAGGTCTAAAAGGTTTGTTTTTCCCCTTAAAAGATTTTCTTGTGGACAGGGTGGGTTACTCGACAAAATTCTCTTGCTCTACACTTCATTTATACAGGAATCAAACATGATAGCAGAAAAGCGTGTACGATAACTCCCAGTTGATTATTCAACTAAATTTCCACGTGCCAACTACTTGTCAATGAGATAAAGGTCCCAATTTGGATCACAGCTTATCTTGGGGTGATATGAGCTTATTCTTGTTGCCACTTCCCACTGAATAGTTCACAACCCTCCCAGTGACATGTCGGGGACTGAAAACAGAGAGCACACAAGCAAATCCAATATACGCAGGCACATCAGGCAAGGCAGACCTTCCAGCTACTACGAGCCTTTTCCTGATACCCTCCAGGAACAGTTATCCTTTATCGCAACATTCTGAAATCTCTTTCCTCACTCAGAGAGCCCTCTTGCTTAACAATAGTTTAGAAAACCTTAGATATCCCACTTATAAAAACACAAAGAAGAACATGCTATCTATCAAAGCCATTTGATGGAGTACACTGAAAGCTAGGATAGGACATTCAGAGAAGGACAAACCTCCACGATACTCAGCTGGACAACGGGACATGGTCCCATCTGTTCTTTACAACTTTGGCTTAAAACTATTGGAATTTTCCTAACTTCAAGGACGAGTAGCCCCACTGAAGTAAAATGCTTCCAGCCAAGCACAGGTCTAAGTCCTTCTCTGACTGGAACCTCATGCCATCAACTCTCACAGAAAGTGACTGTCTCCCAGTGGCTCCTCTGCTGAGGTTTTTCAGCACTACATTGTCTAAATAAAACAAAAACCCAACAATAACACCTTAGTCTGCACCCAGGCAACTCCAGCTTTTCCAATTTATGATTTAATTCCAGCTGATGTACTCTCAAAACTGAGAGTGAGTTGACTGACTACCAGATCAACTAGGATAGTTCACCTTGTTTTTCAAATATTTGTTATTCCTGCTACTAAAGCATTTCAAGGGAGGAGGCGATATGGACAGAGTCACCAGGTGGTGCTGTCCCACATGGCATTCAAGTTGTGTTCATCTTTGAGCGCTCTTCTCTGTAAGGAGCAGCAATATAACGTCGATTTGTAACTCAGTCTGTTTTCTTGTAACAGCAGGTCTCTGTTGGACTCAATGAGACTCCTAAGTTTTGCCAGACATTGATGTTGACAGAAAATGTGGAAATAGAGGGTTGCTATCATGGCACCAGGGCCCCCTCCATCCCAGGCACAGTGGAAGTACCAGGACTCTCACCAGTTGCTAAGACTCTCCACCCCTGGTTTCTCCCCAGCAGGAAAATGCTCTGCAACTTCCCATTATATCTTGTGGCTCAGCAATATGGTAACAGTGTTCATTTGCTGTAAAGGAAATCACTTACCTGTCCCGAGGCCCAGCCTGATTCCTCCAAGGAAATGGTTGGTAAGTTTTTCATGATCCCACACAGTCAGTTCAACACAAGCATCCTTTAGATCCTCTGTATGAAAGCCATCATATACAATCGTGTGATTGAAAACAGGGTTTGTGTCTCTTTTTATGACTCGGGTCTTTTGGTAACTCTTCTTACTGGTGTCTGGAAGCACATAGCTTTGAAAGGAGAAAAAATACAGCATGTAGTATTGAATATCACCTGAGATTTGAATTGTTCCCACAGAGTTCCTTGGTCTAAATAAGTCTCAGTTCTGAAGGAAGGAGGAATTAGGTCTCAACATAAGAAATCTCTGTAGATTTCATAGAATCATAGAATGGTTTGGGTTCAAAGGGACCCCAAAGATCATAATTCCTGGATGAAACTTTTTTTTGCCAAGAAAATCCTTTTTAAACGCAAACATTTTCAGAAAGGAGTGTACTTGCTTAAAATTTCCTGCTTTGGGCTTTTTTATTTTTATTTTTTTCTTTGCAAACTGACACTTCACATTAAAATGGACATTACTTTCACATATTTCTATTTTCATAAGTTTTCATGACATTTTTCATAACACAGAGGGCATTTCAAAATGATCAAGCAGGCTTACTGCGCAGCAAACCTTTCTGCAGGAGGACTCTGTAAAGATTCAGAATATACAAAAAACATGGTGAGCACTTCAAAGCACTGAAAAAAATCCTAAAATTCCCTTAAAAGATGTTCGATTTTCTGGCATATTTGCAGCCCCTTCTCCCACAAAACAGGCAGAACTGATGTTGCAGGCTGCAGAGAACATGCAGATACTAAATTATAGAGATGAAAACAGGATCCAACTGTCTGTATGTCAGTTCTGGCAAGTCCCTAACAAATCCCCAAACTTTCCATGCAAGCCCATATCAAGGCAAAATTCACAGCTTCATGTGAACACACTGGGCCAAGGTGCAGGGCCCACGTATTCCTCTTACTTAGCTATTACTGAGGCAAGTCCCTGAGTGAGTCACAGACGGTGATTATCCAAGAGCTTTATCACAGTAAGGATTTTCCTAATTTGGTCACAAGTGAATAAACAAGGACAATTCTTTCCTACAGAGCCCAGAGCAACACAAAGGCTTTACAATATGGAGGCACAGCTAGGTGAGCCTGAGAAAAGAGAAGGAAACACATCGCTTTGTGGAGGCACAGACCCAGGATCAAAGCCAAGACCCCGCTCGTGCACTTACCATTTCACAAAGGAGTCAACTCCAGAAGGACGCAACTGCAGCAGGTCCTTGATGTCTTTGACCCAAATGTGAACTTCGCCCGAGGGAGGATTCTTGGGACCTGCCATTTAAGAGAAGAGAAAAACCATCACACCCATCCTTACAATAGCTAGCAAAATGACAGGCTTCCTCCCCAGGGACCTGAGGGAGCAGCAACATGACTTCTCTGCGTACTCACTCCCTCACAAGCTCTTGCACCCCTCTGCCTGGGTGCCACAGTGCTACCACCAGCCTTGTCAGGCTTGCAGGCTGCAGAGCGCTCCTGACACTGTGTGCTGGTGCTGCTTCGAAACAGGAAAGGAGAAGGAGCTGCTGGGCAAACCCAACCTTGTGCCTGCCCGTATCTTGTGCTTGACCGCATCTGGAATATTGTGTCCAGTTCTGGGCCCCTCAGTTCAAGAAGGACAGGAACTGCTGGAGAGAGTCCAGCGTAGGGCTACAAAGATGATCAAGGGAGTGGAGCATCTCCCTTATGAGGAGCAGCTGAGGGAGCTGGGGCTCTTTAGTTTGCAGAAGAGGAGACTGAGGGGAGACCTCATTCATGTTTATAAACATATAAAGGGTGAGTGTCACGAGGATGGAGCCAGGCTCTTCTCGGTGACAAACAATGATAGGACAAGGGGTAACGGACACAAACTGGAACACAGGAGGTTCCACTGAAATTGGAGAAGAAACTTCTTCTCAGTGAGGGTGACAGAGCCCTGGCCCAGGCTGCCCAGAGAGGTTGTGGAGTCTCCTTCTCTGCAGACATTCAAAACCCGCCTGGACGCCTTCCTGTGTAACCTCATCTGGGTGTTCCTGCTCCGGCAGGGGGATTGGACTGGATGAGCTTTGGAGGTCCCTTCCAATCCCTAACGTTCTGTGTGATTCTGTGTGCCCACAATAAGAGGGGCTGTGTGTTGCTGCTACCACATGACAGCACCCTACAGTGCCCACAGTGCTCATAACAGCTGAGTTTGAGGTTGTTGAGCCCATCCTCTCTCCCCAACACTTTCCCAATAAATCTAGAAGTGAAAATCACAGGTAGGCTGCAGATAGTGCTATCAAGCACTGCTGGTTGTGCCCTTGTGCTCATCTCTAAGATCTTGCTCTAATGAGATTGCCCTAACCAGCCCTTAAACAGATGAGGCATTGCAAATTGCAAGCCTGCATATGGGCAATACTTCTTAACGCATGAAACACACTTTACCTAGGCTTCCTGGAGGGACATACTTAATAGACAAATTCATCACTCCTCGATGATCCACACCATTAACAGCAGAAAGGCTCTGAAACAGAAAGAGATCTGATTGACTAAATGAGGGATCATGTAAACATAGCAAGACAAACAGCTTTTAAGTTCAGTGTAGGGCCACAAATGGACAAACTCTGATTTTGCATGACAAGGGCAAGCCATTCTCAGGGCAACTCCTTTCTTTGTGGCTTTGTTCTCAAACTCAGTCCCTCAGAACCAAAAGCCTGAGGATTCAGAGCAAGGCTGCCTTTCCAGACGTGTGCAATTGGACATAATGAAGCATCTTAGTTCTGAAAGACAAATGTCCTTTATCTTCTGAAAAGATATCTCAAATCAGACCTCTGAGCCCAGAAGCATGCAGGAAGCTGTACACGCTTTATCAAACGTGGCACCTGAATATTTACCTCTCAAGGCATGTTCAACTGCATCACCCAGTACTCTGCTGTCTGTTTTTAAGGGATGGTCTTTATGTGAGTAGAGAGACAGGCAAAGTCATGTCAGAGTTTCTGTTGATTAGTGTCAGATCACAGTTATGAAAGTGTCCCTACAGAGCAGGCACCAAATAAGACCTGAGAAGGCCTGTGTTCAGAGCACTGAATACTGCACCAATATGTCCAGGGCTTGTCGGTGTTTTACTGCACTTCTCCAGGTACAATTCAGGCTGTTTTGCTCTGCCACACCACCCAAAGACCTCAGAGGAGTCAGGAAGGACTTTTGCCACTCCTAAAGGCTTCGGGGTTGGGCTAGGAGGTGGGATGGCAGCTGAGATGCACTTACTCGAGGCTTCAGTGGGTACCAGTTGAGTTTCCTGTTGCTCCAGTCCCAGCTGGCCAAGTCTATTTCGATCTCTCCCAAGAAGCTGTTACGTCCCAGTGGGTCATTGTGCCAAACAGAGAGGTTTAATTTTTGGATCAGTAATACCATTTTCTCTATTTTGTACTAGAGGAAGAAAGAGAAGTCAGGTTGTTCAAATTTTTCTTCTGTTTCTTTCACAATCAAAAATAAACTACTCAAAAACTCGAATAAGCTCTGACTGAGACCCTCAAACCCACTCCCCACATGCACTAATGGACTGGCCCCGCTCTGAACATCTCTGTCCTGCAGCAATACTACTACTCTGAGAAAGCTATTCTGCTGAGCACAGGGAAACCTAGCGCTCCATTCATCACAGGGCAAAACTTGCTTTCAAGAGTTATTAACACAGGCCCAGGCATTCTTAAATAATCCTCTAGGCTTTGATGAGTAAGATCACATAATGAAGACCTTTCCTACAAGCCCCATGCCCCATGACGGCACTTCAGGGAAGGGAAGAAGAACACCCCTTGCTCTGGCTGAAGACAGCTCAGGCTGCAGGTCCCTATCTCACCTAAAGAGCACCATGCGGGTTTGACAGAGAAATCTTGGGTGCCACACAGATGGGTGCAGAGAAACATTTAGCATCTCTGCCCTCACAAACCCAAGGGAAGAGAAGTGCAGCGTTGGTGGCAGGCAGGCAAAGAAACCTTGCCAAGAAGGCAGAATCTTTCCAGACCTGATCTGATACAGGTGCCTGCCACAACACAGATTTTCAGAACATATATTTGTTCTTACCCGTAACACCTCATTGTAAATGGGATTCACTGTCCTCTTCTTCACTGAAGTTTTCCTCTTACCCATTCTGGCTTTGTCTGGGAGCAGATAAGTTTTAACATACCTGGAAAAGAAAACAAACACCAGCTGGATATTGTTCTGTATCACCAAGCTCTAATAAGTGAGCAACGCTTGTGAATGATGACATGGGAAAAAAAGACCTGGAGTTGACCCTTTGAAGGCAAAACTAATTAAGAGACCTGCTAGGATATTAACTTGGTTTACATGTGAAGTTATAAATCTCACTGGAGATGGGTGGATGCCACCAACATTCAGAACAGGCAGCTGTCTAGGCAATATGGGAGCCTGCAAGGCCATATATCCATTTTCTGAAATGCTCATAGCTATAATATCTCTGTGAATTCAAAATTGGGGTGAAATCAGAGAGGAGGAATATCTTTAAGTCTCTCAGGGTTCAAATCAGGGTTCATCATCATTCAGACTAGAGATTACTAACCTCTCTACAACTACCATTGTGCCCTAACAGCACTTCCTTTCATGTAAGCATGTGTCTGCATCACCAGAGTTATTACCAAAGTGCATTCAGCATGGGGAGATCAAGCTTCACATGGACACAGAGAGAACATATTCCAGTGATAACAGGAACTCTTTGTAGTGATCAAAGCTTTCTCAATCTGTTCAAATTTAAGTCTGTGGCAACATATTTACTGATGCAAATGGCTCCAGAACCATCAGCTAGGAAAGTCCCAGCAGTGAGTACGCACCAGAAGTCTGAAGGAAGGAAGAAATCATGACATTTAAAAAGAGAAAATGTAAGAAAAAGAATCCTCCAAACCACAGTATTCAGCAGTGTAGAAGTCACAAGGCACCACAGCGTCACTCACGGGTCAGATCTGCCTTTCTTCTCATCCACGACAGCCAAGTCTTTGCACTGGGACACGTGAACCTGAAACTCCCGGTTCTTCTCGTCGTAGTCTAGAGCAAACTCCACGGTACCCTGGGCATCCACACTCCCAAAATCGCCGCTGTAGACACTGAGCACACTGCCACTCACCTGCCAGGTGGAAGAGCAAGGTCAGTGCCAATGAAACAGGCACCCTCCTGACCTGGTGTCTGGACAAAGGTGATAGTCTGAAAAGTGCATTCCCAGAGAAATTATCTGCAATTTCTGCCCTTGTGTAGTATTGTGTCCTTGACACAGCACTGGTGCATCCCTGTAACTGTGCTCAAACAAGCGAGGGCTGGGAAACCCAAATAAGGATCTCACAAGGATGTGCTCTCCTATACCAGGACTTAGAAGCACTAATCTAAGTAAATGCAGAAGACTTTTTCACCACTAAATCCTAAAACATTGGGAAATGGAGTCAAATATTACTGAGGGAGGTACACGACTCTCTTCCCTTTCCCTATTCTTTCAGTACAATCGGCTTCTATCCTGACCCAGTCTCATCACTAAGAAAGAAATACACTGAGATAACTTGAACTATCCATACATGAACAATATCTGGTAGATATTGTCATGCAATTTTGTCAATCAATTTTTAAAATAGGCCAGCAAGAACCATATCAGACTAGAAATACAGGGTAAACTTTACTATCCTGTTGCTTGCTCACAATGTGCATGGAGCAGTACAGAACAGAAACAGATGTATCTCCTGTCCTGAAGAGCCACTGTCCCACCAGAGACAGCCTGTGTACATCTACCTACCACAAAGGCACAGCAAAATGATGTTTCTACAGGTATAAATCAAGAGTTAGGCACCCAAGAGCCACTTGCTTTCCCAGAACAAACTGCACTTGCCCATAGGCCCTGGGAGTTCTTTTTCAAGGTTTTGTCTTTCACCAGTAGAAAGTGATGAAGCAGAAGAAAACCAAAGCTCCAGAAAGATGAGGGAATTTTCTATTGCACCAATCAGTCATGATTCCTGATGGGATAAAATAAAAGCTAATGCCATTTACAAAGGAAATAATTAACCCTCTTGGCGCTTCCCTGTGGTACAGTCATGAACATTTATCAAAAAAACTTTCCTAATAAATAACCCAATTCTTCTCTCTCTCCCCCTGCTTCCCTTGGTTCTGAATTTAATTTTGTCATAACCCACAAGAATCCACTAAACATCTCTCAGTCCTCGGAGTTGCATTTACCATCCCATCAGGACACGCACCCCAGCAGAGAACCCTGGGCAAGATCTTCAAGAACGGCTGTGTGACTGGGACACAAAAGGCTCATTTACGGCTCCCAGCCTCTCCAGACTAGGAAAAGGACTCATGCTTTAAAGCTCAAGGGTTTATTAACATATTTATCTACATTCATGATCTCTCTCTATCAGCTTTGCTTCACATATATACTTTAAATCTCACATATACAACTTGGAGATACTTCTAACAGTAATACCGCAAATTCAAGCATTTCTAAGCAGCACCCCTCTCCCCATTGCCTCTAAGGAATCTTTTTAAAATGCTCAACTAAACACACTCAGCTCTTTTCAGCTTTTCTTAGAAGTTGAAGCTCACGCTTTTGCTGTCCCTGCTGCTGAGGTCCCTCAAATTCGATGATAAAGTGAAGGATGAGCTCTGAGAGGGCACCTGTCTGCAGTGCCAGCTCTCTCAGAGCTGGACCACAAACGTGTCACTTAACAGCTGTGTGCCTCATTTCCCCACCTAGAGAAAGGCCCCCCCTCTCTCCTGCATGCTGCCAGGCTTCAGAGCATCCACACTTCAGAGCAGGCGCCATCACTTACTGTGAATTTGTCTAACAATGACCCAGTGGGTCTCTAATTTGAGATGGTACCTGGAGACACTCCCTTAATGCAAGTAATTAACCATCACCAGTCATTTGATAGTGTACCATGCAGAAACCAACAGAATACTCCGGAGGCCACATCATCTGTATCAGCCTAAATGCAGTGTCACTGCAGCCGCCTAAGAAACCCTATCTAGCGAGATGTACGCGTTAAATACCTACCGAGGAGACAGATGCCATGTCAGATGAGTGGCTGCCAGTGCTAGGCGTCTTTTTGTGCTTGTTAAACTGGAAGCTGATTTCCGAAGCTGTGTCTGATTCAGTCTGCTCAGAAAATAACAAGCATCTTTAAGCTCTGTCGTACGAGCACTTTGCAACACTACAGAGGAAAACCGATAGTTCAGCAGAGTCCCATTAAGCAGCGATCGGGTTAGGAGCGCGGAGGAGAGCGCAGGGAGTCTCTCCAGAGGCATTGCCTCCGACCGGCAGCGAACGTCATCATTAACTGCCTCCAAACAGAGCTGCATGCAACCGCCTGGGCTCTTAGGAAGGGCACAGAATAGCGTGCTTTGAGACAGAAGAAAACACTAAAACTCCTCCACGACAGAAGGGCTGGTCCAGGTTATTGGAGCTTTTTTCTTAAGACTTTTCTCATTTATTTATGACATAACCAAGACACGCTCTAAAGCAAGTGCTGTTGGCATTCAGGAGAAACATGAACCAGCTGCCATTCAGGGGATGCTGTGAACATTATTCCAGCCATTTGTGGTGCCTAGCCTACCTCAGACAACAGGAGAGGAGAGGATCTGCTCAGGTCTTTGATTCTTTCAGGTTCGAGAAACTGATGGGGTATCAAATGAGGTTTATTGTACGCTGTAAGTACAAACAAAAAAAGGCGTCAAGGTATCTTGTCTCAGGAAAATATAAGAAAGTCACATTTTTCTCTAAGGGCACAAGGAAGGAGGAGAAGCTTGTGGGAGGCACCAGCGCACCCACCCACTTGCCCCATCTCTGTCCTCTGCCACTGAATCTGACACTCCCCAAGACAAAAACTGCTAGCTAAGATCCTAAAGCTATTTTCAATGTGTTTTCATTCAGTGTGTGCAAACTCCCTCTAGGGGCTAATTTAATCCACTTATTAGCCTAAAGATGTGTATCGTTTGCATAATTTTCTCTGTGTAGATTTAATTTACACTAAAACCATGCAGATCTGCCTCCTTGTCATAGAAATGAAACATGCTCACGTTTTTGTCTCATAGCACATTGCCCTGTGCAAAAGAGGTGTAAAATATTTATACCTACAATTCCACCACCGCATACACCTCTCAAGTACTCTGCTAGACAAAGAGGTGGACAATAACCTGATATGTAAAAGAAAAAAGTCAGAAAGCTTCATATCAACTTAGAAAGATGGTTACTGGGCTGCTTAAATGTCTAAATAAAACCTATTTGTTCTATCTTTATATTTTCTCAATAACTTCTTTGCAGACGAGTACCTCTATCTCAGAAGAACTTGTGTTTAGAAGATATATGTGCATAAACATGCATGCACACATACACACTTGTTTAGCATGTTAGCCACAATGATACATTCTTCAGTGCTCACAATGCCCAGGAGCTTCTTTGGCATTTCCCTTTTAACTGATTCACCTTTTATATGATTTACCATTCATCTGGTATTTACTGTTTTCATTTCTAAACATGAGCAAAGCATTAAATCTAGCCCTCTCCACAGACTACTTGTTAGACTCCAGACAAGTAACTCTGTAGAGGAGGGTTTCTGAGGATGAAATTTGTAGTTCTAAATAAGCTTTAACAGGGGAAGGTTAAAGTCTTGTTTGTCTGTATGTAGACCATGTCACTACTCAGTGGCAATGCACGTGGGACCTGAAGCTTCCAGCCCCTGTGCTGTGTGATATTGTCACACGCACTTGGCACGAGGTTACCAGACAGGCTGGGCACAGTCATGGGGCGATGCAGCGCATCCCACCCGCAGGCTGCCCTTGACACAGCCCCATCCTCCCTCTCATAACCAGGGGCTGGGCTTACTTAAATGGGCTTGATCATTTCCTCTAAGTGGCATTACCCTTCCTCAGGCATTGCTTTCCCAGCCTTCTCACCTCAGTCCTGACAGTCTTGGCCTTGCCACTTTGCTTTTAGGCAAGCTCTTAGCTGTCCTCTTGGGCCTGCCAGTTTTCAATTTTGGGGGACTTTTATTGGCTTTCTTGGCCACAGAGGCTGCTGCTGCCTTCCTTCAGGCCCCTTTCCTTGGCTGCAGCTTTCTTGGGCTTCTTGGTGGTGTAGACAAGTTTCTTGGCCATGGGCTTCTTCAGCTTTGCTGCTGCTTTCCTGGTTGCCTTCTCCTTAGCTTTTTTTGGTTTCTCAGGGAGAAAGCGCCACCATAAACCACGTCCCAGCTGGTAGCTGGGGAGATCAGTGCAGCAAAGGGGGTCTGCTCTGGGTGAGGTGAGAGGTCCAGGCTGGGCACTGCAAGCCCAGTAAGTGTGTGACAGGAGACCGCAGCACGACTCGCACGCTGGACACGAGGTCTGGCACCTCTGATTAATCCGCCATGCAGCCCCCACAGAACTCAGTGGAGGAAGAGGAGAGATGGGTGCGAGCTTCTTGCCAGCTTTTTGAAACCCCTGTGCTTTTTGCTGAAGACACTGAGTAACATACTATCAATCTAGCTGCAATTTCCTGGCTCTGAATTTAATTTCAGGCACTATAAGCTCTCTAATCTGTTGATAAAACAATATGTCATTTTCCTTGCCTGGTACATGCACAGAAGCAGCAGGGATGTAGAACTTGGGCATAATATATTACCTTCGGGGAAAGGAACCCAAAAAGGAGAAAGAAAGTTGCTACTCACTCTCTGTGGTTGTGTAAATGTTCACCATGCTCTTGGCAAGATTAATGCTATTTGCTCGGGCCAATGCCTGAGCGGCGGGAGACTGATTCCCATCTTCCTCTGGAATACATGAAAAGTCAAATCAACACAGTAAATAAATAAGCACAAACGGGCAGTGTGTCAGCAACCACGTGTGTGTGTGTGTATGTGTGTGTGTGTGTGTGTGTGTGTGTGTGTGTGTGTCTCGCTCCTGGCTTGTTCACTCTGCTTAGAGCACATTGCAGTTACATTACATAGGGCTGCTTTCAAACCATCAGTGCACTTTAATGTCTTTCCCTGTGAATAACTCTTCACACTATGATGAGAAACATAGACACTGGATTAACCCAGTCACTAAACCAGACCAGCATTTCCAAAGAGCTTCCAGTGCAACACAGCCATCTGCTAATATCAGCCTGAAATGAATGTAATAATAAGACAAAAAACCTGAGAAATATAAGAATGATCTGGTACAGAAAGGAAAAGTTTATGTTTAACTGAAATGCAACTCAGGATTTTCATTGAAGTGTAACACGAGGTAGGAAATAAGCCAAGAAATGACACAGTTAAAAATCAGAATCAGATGAGTCTGTGGAAAATCCTCTCAAACAGGTCTTACCCAGGTACCTGAGGACAGGAAATTTGGAAAAAGTAGGTAAGAAGCTCTCTCTTCCTAGGTCTTTGCTTGGCAGAGAGCAGAGGTGTGGGCAATCAGAGCCCACATTTAAAATGAATTGCAATTAACAATCACTTTTGCTCATATTAACAGTCACTACAAAAGCCTGTCAAACCTAGAGAGAGACTGAAAAAGTGGTGATACTATTGACACCATCATGGCTGAGAACATGGTATCAAACCCAAAAAGATCAGACTCCTTGTTCAATCCACTCTGGTTGCAGTTTAATAACCAAATTCATTTGTGCATTCCCAAAAGACCCAAAATGTCATTTTAGCACTGAGAGCCAGCAGCTATATCAAGGTAGCCTAACAGACAAAGCATTTATTAAACACTTTGCTTCACATTTTATTTCTTCAATTTGTGTCAGAGTTCTCTTTACCACCACAAAGAATTCCTCCACATTTGAAGAAAGTACAGTCTTCTCAGTGAGTGAAATAAAGTAAGTTCCCGTGACCTGCTGTAGGTAGCACTAAAGAAATGGAAGGCTGTCCCAAGCTGAGGGGCTGGCAGGTAAGGCAGGAGGGCTGGTAGGGGGGAGGAAGGGAAGGGAACATGGCACTGCTCCTCTTACGCTCGCACTGTACTACACAAGATTTGTTTTCAGAGCGGTTTGCTAAACACATTCCACAGACGCCAACTCTGCACAAATTGCAATACAGGATAAATGGACAAATGAAGAAAATGTGCAAAACACAGAAAGGCTAAGGAAGAAAACAGGCATAGGGATGACTCTCCATTAGGATTTCACAGGGTGTGTTTACAGCCCTCAGTACCTGAGTATACAGCTGAGTCCATTCCCTGAATGGCTTCTCCCTCTCCTGCTGGTTCACTGGGTGTTGGCTTGTCTGAAGACTCATACATTTTCTCCTCAGGTAGCTCTCCATTAATTTCCACGTTGTCACGAGTGCTCAAATCAGATCTTTCTTCTTTCTCGTCATCGTTTTCACCATCTGTAAGCACAGGCTCTATCAGTATCTGCACCCTGCTCGCCAGGGAATTTGCTACGTGCTTGAGCTCTTCTGCCACGATAAAGTCGTCTGTAGGCATCTCTGGCTCAAACGTGCTGCCAGACGCTTCTTTGGTAGGCGACTTGCTTTTGACGGAAGGCGCTCGCACAGGCAATCTGGATTTCTTGGAGCAGCACTGTGCTGCCTTCTCTTCCTCTGGCACTGGTGGCTTCCCACTGCTTTCACTCAGTGAGTTATTTCTTGTGATCAGGCCGCCTTTGCTCTTGGCGTATGTGGACCTAGGAACGACAGAAACCGAGCCCTTCCTTGCAGGGGCTACATAGCTCGGTTCTTCCTCACTAGAAGACAAGGTTATTGTCCTTTTGTAGGGGGATCTTGTTCTGGGGAAGACGCCAGGTTTTTCTTCGCTGTTCTGGCCTTGCCCAGACTGCACAGAGAGCGAGCGGCATAGCTTGAACTGCCTACAGTCTGCCTCCACCCAGCTCGGGTCCTCCAGCACGCTTCCCGTCACAGAGTCTGCTCCCTTCTCCCAGAAGTCCTTCAAGTTCTTGAAGTGTTCACGATCGACGCCGATATCCTCCTCTTTGTTACTCATTGATGAGATCGTATAGTTCACACCTTGCTTCACAGCCTGGCTGCTTTCCCCCTCTGTGGGCAGTGGCTTGGGGCTTGCCAGCAGCCCTCTCTTTGCAAGGCTGTTCTCAACCTGCCCCACGTGATTCGCAAACTGCTCGGATCTGGGGAAAGTTCTGCTTGGTTTCCTCTTAACTGGTATCTTGCTGGGAGCACAAGTTTCTTCTGGTGGAGTTTTTGGTGCCACTGTGGTGCCAGTGGCCCCATCACCAGCTTCTCCTCCAGCTGCACTGCTGGGCTGAGGCACAGCATCCTCGGGGAGCAATGGAGATACTCCATGACCTACAACAACAACAAATGCTCACAGCCTGTCCCATCACATCACACTGTATTTCCCTGGAAGTTCTGGGCTGCAGCTTCTCAAAGGAAAGCCAGGAGGAGTTTCCAGAAACCATCAATATGATCCTAATTCTTACCCATTTTGAGACTCTAGCAAGCCCCTTTCCATCTGAAAAAAGCCCTGAAAACCCCAGCCCTTCTCTCTGTAACAGGACACAGAAAAAATCCACTGAGTTCTAAAGCGTTGCTGTGAGTTGGGGATTTGTTTGCAGCTTTGCTTTCAGTTTGACACCTTCCTACTGGCCATTTGCTATGTACCAAAAATACACTATAAATTCAAGGCAGGAAAGAGACAGTAACTTGGATCTGTGGGTAAAGGACTTGTGAGCTAAGCACTCAATTTAAAATGTACTGAGAGCAAGCAGAAGTTTTAATAATTCAATTTTTTTTTTCTTTGTCCCTGCTGCCTTGGGCATAATTCATATGAGCGTTGGCAGACCATTCTTATATGCCAAGGTAAGAAATACTCTTTGTTGCTCATTTGTATACACACAAAGAAGCATCCCGTCTCTTGGTGTTTAATGGTGAATAATAAAACTGCCAATGGCTCACGCAACAAAAACCTTACCTTTTCTAGACAAAAGCAAGCTGTTTGTTGCAGCCACAAATGGACTTGTTCCCGTGTCGCTCTCTGAGGAAGAGACATCCTGTATACTGGAACTCTGAATGAAAAACAAACTTATCAGAGTATACAAACTGGAAAGACTGGAAAAATGTATTTTATTTGAGCACAGACACCAGAACTTGCAGTCTGTGGAGCCCCTGCCAGTAGGCAGAGATTGTGTGAAGGTCCAAGGAATAACAAAATGAAGTGCAGAGGCTGTGACTATACTACCTTGTGTGATGCAGAGAGTAGGACAGGAAGTCTTGGCTTCGGTTTCGGCAAGATTTTACACTCCTCTGTGGTGTCAAGAGCAGGTGTGCTGGATCTGTGGGACAGGAAGAAAGCCTGAGCAAGGAGATCAGTGGTAGCAATGTGCCTGGTAGGAAGATCAGGCAGTCATTACCATTGGCTCAGTTCTGCTCAGCTACTCTGCCACTTTTACCTACTGACCCAGTCTAATATAAGGCTGCCCAGAGCTGGTGCCTTCATTTATTTTCTCTGTTACTGTTTGGAAGGACTGGAGAACATGTTAAATGGCCTGAATTTGGAGTAAAGACAAGTCTCCCACTGCAGCCAGTACAGAACTTGCTCAATAAAAAAAATGGTGTCAACTTCTGGGCTTATTCAGACTTCCCCCTTCTGGGAGAAAACCATAGGGAAAAACACAGGAAGCAGCAGTGCCAGAAGAGCCCGAGAGCCATGCAAGAGGGAGATGCATTTCCATGCAATGGCTTAGGAAGGACCAGGCCACACCTTCCAGGTTAGGCCAAAGGCATAACCAGATTGAAGGAGGATTTAGAAACTACAGAAATTATTATGACAACAACCATTAGGGCAAAACTGTAGTACAGGACATAAATCTTCATGCTTGGAATAGAAGTTAATTACTAACTGCCTTGCAAATAAATGGTTGGAAAAGACCTCTCAGATCATTGAGTCCAACCGTCAACCCAACACCACCATGCCCACTAAACCATGTCCTGAAGTGCCACACCTGCACATTTTTTTGACCACCTCCAGGGATGGTGACTCCACCACTTCCCTGGGCAGCCTGTTCCAATGCTTGACCACTCTTTCACTAAAGAAATTTTTCCTAATATCCAATCTAAACATTCCCTGGTGCAACTTGAGGCCATTTCCTCTCATCTTATTGCTTGTTCTCCCACTGACTCCCACCTCGCTACACTCCTTTCAGGCAGTGGTAGAGAGCAATAAGGTCTCCCCTCAGCCTCTTCTTCTCCAGACTAAACAATCCCAGTTCCCTCAGCTGCTTCTCATGTGACTTGTTCTCCAGGCCCTTCAACCAGCTTCGTTGCCATTCTAATGATCCTTCATTAAGCAGCACCCAGTGACCAGTTACGTTTGGAAATGTCAAGGGCCGTATTTAATATTTAACTGGAGCGACTGCCACCCGTGAAGTATGATTCCTCGTTCTGCTGACAAAAATGCCAACGAGATGGGAGCCACAACAAATGAATATGTGACTATTTTAATGGCTTCTCCACAGTCCACAAATATTGAGTGAGGTCACTGATTTGCTTGTCAGAGCGCTTTTAGAGGGTGTTTCAGGTCAGTCAGCACAACGTGAAATCCTACCCAGCCTTGATGGAGCATGCTGAGCACTGGGCACAGAGGACCAGCACCAGCAGGAAATGAGCAGTTTCCTCAAACTGTTCATTTTGTTAGTGTTGCTCCATGACAAAAATTAAACAAATAAAACCATAATTACTTTGAAAAACTAATCAGAATATCCTGACATTAGAGACAGCTTCCATTTTACCAACCCGTTATCAAATCATGCAGGAAAAGACCTGTCTGGGATAAGCCCATTAGCACTTAGTTATTAAGGGACGATTGATATTCTGACAATTCCTGGAAAAAAGATTTTATAAATATCCTATATAACCTATTATTTATAAAGTCTTGGAAACTCAGTTAAAGACCAGGATTTAATGGGTAGCATTCAATTTTCATTAGAAGTAAGAGCAGCAGTCAGAGCATTGCACTAGCAGCGGTGGTTACCTCTTCTCTCCTGTGCCAGGAGTGTGCTCAGAGAAGGCAGATCTTGGGGCAGCTTTGCTTTCCAGACCCATGCAGATGTGCTCATTGGCCTCATCTGTAATATAACAGAGAGAACTTAGAAATTACATTTATTTAAACCCGTAATGGTCACTGTTTGGAGAAAGAAAAGACTTGTTAAATGAGTCCCACCAGGACAAACCCTGGGGATTTAAGAGGAGGTGGCTGATGGGGGCTCTGCCTGCTCTCCGCACTGATGGGGGCAGTGGCACCCACGCTCCCCATGCAGCAAAGGGAACCTCTAGACCCATGGGTCCAAGAGGCCAAAGAGAACTGCCAGGAGGTGTCGTATCACTGGAAACCTTCGCAGGACACTGCTGTGTCTGTCAATAAAGTTAATCCGTTCCAGGATTTAAATTCAGCCATTTCCTGTTTTGACTTAAAGTCATCCGATCTCGGCAAACAAAGGAGGAGGCCAATACAGTTAATGAGGAGATCCCTGTTATTTTTACTGGCACAAGGCTCAGCTGTGTCTTCTGAGCTCTCAAGGACCTTAAAGAAAAAACAATAGAAGATTAAAACCTTTAGAGCAGCCTGCCACAGTATAAAGTTACATTAGACATTTTGGTGGCAAACAGGCTTTCTTGCTACTGCAAACCCAAAAGGATTAAAGTCTCAAACAGCAATGAAAAACTAGTCTGGTACTTATTTGCATGCACCTAGGTCTATTTTAAAGAGTAAATTTACCTGTTATAAAAACAGCCAAATCTCTTTAGGATATATTTCATTACAAAAGACAATAGAATCAGAGGCTCAAAGGATTCAGATGTGACATTAAAGAATATAGCCTCACTTGTTATCTGATTAGAAAACCACATTAAGCCGAAGAGCAGATCAGTCCAATGGACAGGCTGTGGTACCAACATCACGCTGGTGCTGCCTGTGTGGTGCCATCCAGCATCAGCACAATCAGCCCACAGGTGACAGGGATATCCCACGATGGAGCTTCATTCCCCCTTGCCTGTGCAGCCTCATGGAGAAAAATGCTGCAGTCCCAACTCTTCCTCCCCATGCAGCACCTCACCCTGTGGTGCAGGGGATCATGGCAAGCATTGCTCAGGGCTGCCTGCATTAGGACCCACATGAGATGGCAGCCGGGTGGCCCCGTGGTTTCTGCAGCAGTGGGCAGTCAGGGAGTTGCTCCCGCTGAAGAACAGGAGCCTGGCTGTGTAAGGACGAGCCGGTTTTAGGGAGCATGTTTCTGAGAGGGGGACTGTGTTTTGTCCATGTAAACACTGATGTGCAAAAAGCACGGTGAACATTGTGTCGGGAGAGACAAGCTGTGGCATTGCTGGTGGCACACACAGGCCATGCCACATGCAGGCATGGGAAGGCACGCTGAGAAGCGTTTCTTTATGCACTGAGCCACGTCCTCCTCTTCTGTCTCAGACCCAATGGAGGGAGAAGCCAGAGGTAACTGTTCTGGAAGCAGAGGAATCAAACACAGAGCTCCCGCATTTTCCCTCTGCCTGTCATGGCTGAAAAGACCTTGAGAACCAACGGCTGCCTTCATTGTTTACCTCACTTCCACTTCCAAAAGCACTGCATCATATTTGCTTTTCACTGACACTTCCCCCTCAGACAGAGCTCCCTCCTCCCGGCTGGCAGAGGCAGCGGGAGGTGTTTGCTTCCTCCCATCCAAATCAGTGCCCTTCAAAATGGCTCAGCTGCTGACACAGCTATACCTGGGTTCTATAACCACAAACAAATAGGTTATTAGTACATTATGATCCATCAAGACAAGAAAAATGCCCTTGCTGACTTTAGGATGAGGCAGAATAAGAAGCAAACTCCAACAGAAATTAGTAGTAGCCTGACCAGTTTAACTTGTCCATACATATATTTATATACATATGTATACAGTCACTCCTGCTTGAACACTTCAGCTGCTTTGCTCATTTCCTATGAAATTCCTAAAATGAAGACATTCAATGCGTGGGGAAAGCACAGCTAACTGTGCCATCAGGGCTGACTTGCCTCGGCGGGCAGATCAAATGGTGTCTCCTAGATGATTTTTAGCTCTCATCCACTGCACACAAGCTCAAGGAGAAGGTACCACCAAATTCACCCATCTGTGCTACTCTGCAGCCATAGTTTAAATATAGGTTATCTATCTATTTTATAGCTTTATATTACTGCCAACTACTAGTGTTTTCTATTCTAATCAGTACCAACTGTGAAGACCCTTAGGGATCCACGTAACCCTCCCTTCTGAAGGTTAAAACCCTCCTCCAGAAAAGGTCACTGGGCATTTTCCTGTGCAGGCACAAATTTCCCCCCCTCCTCAGCCCATTCACCATGCAAAGGGAATGCCAGCAGGGCTCTTCCATGCAGGAATATTCTCATTTCACCCCCTGACACAGTCAAAAACTTAAATCAGGATTAACAGCCCTGGAGTCATGAACGTGTTACATTGATTTGGCTAAATGAACACACACCCCTTCATCACCTTGAGAGCTGACAGAGGGTGCGTGACTCTGATCTTTCCAAGAGAAGAAAAAAAGGTGCTGGTGGCAAGCAGAGGCCCTTATCTACTGCAGATACAACATGAACTGCATGTAAACCCAAACCCTTTGTAAAGGGGCTTCAACCTTGTTGCCCAATGGGCCAAGTGCTGCTCTCACCAGTGCAACGCTCCTGCTGACAAGTCAGTGAGAGAAGTGCCTGTCCTCACACGTGAAGGGAGCCAATCCATGCAGTAACCACTGCAGGAGCTGAGCGCAATAGGAAACAGCGAGGTGAAAATATTAGCTGCAGAATCTTATCCTCAATCAGTGCTTTAAAGTTGCAGAGGGAAAAGTAAGAGGAAGGAATAAAGTCACATTATACTTGTGCTTTACCAAAATAAGTCTGAGAATAGAAAAAGATAAAGAAACGGAAGAAAAAAAGTTGAAAAAGAAATAGAAGGCTAAATCTAAACACAGTTACTATAGTACTTTAGTAACATTGGCTTCTTCCTTCTTAAAACAGCATTAATCAAGTAATACACATGCAAAGACATAACTTGCATATTACTGTTAGTTTAACAACGAGATTATTTTAGATTATTATCTGAGACCACATCTCATATATGCATATTAGCAATAAAAGTTAAATCTAAACCCAACAGTACTTCAAATTTTGCTTTCCTGAAATGGACTGCAAGCTGAGGGTGCTGATGCCTCTGGCAAGGCAACAGGCAGTTGAATCCAATCCAGTGCTGGCTACGAGCTGGGCTGTGCATAACAGAGCATTTGTCTGACCTGCGCTCCAGCACAGGGGCTGCTGAAGCATCTGTCTCTTCATACAAAGAGGGTGCAAGCACAAATGTACATACTCAAAGAGCAAAGCACACGCTCTGCAGAATGGCCAATCAACTCTGGTTTTATATGTTTTAGCATTCTGGAGGGACAATAAAAGAGTAAATTTAATGACATCATGAATGCTTAATATCAAGGATAAAAGCAACTTCACATGAAATATGACAGGCCAGTTCTGCATCAGAGGCTCCAGTGAATCTATGCTGAGAGCTGTCAGGGAGAAGTGAAAAGCAAAAATCAGTGAGAATCTTGGTTAGTGAATTCCCAGACTTTGAGAATGTGTCTAAATAATGTGGAGCTTAGAGGGGTATACTAAACCCAGACAATTAATGTTACAGAGATATCCTGGCCAATGAGGCCCATCAAACAAATGGGTGATCTATATTGCTCCTACTCCGCAGCAGAAATGGGGAGCTGGGCCCAGGCGAGAGGGCCGAACTGAGCTGGTGGAGATGACATTTGAATTTTGGACAGAGGGAAGATAACCCTCTATCTGTGAGAAGCCCTTATTGCAAAACAACAGAGCCCAGCTATAGGGTCCTTACATTAGGGTCTTTACATTAGGGACCATTGTAGACTTCGCTTAGAGCTGTGTATCAGAGCCATGGCTTTCCCAGTGCAGCAGCCAGTAACTCACCAGCCATGTCTGAGAATGTGCGATTCCCCACCCTGACAAATAAGCAAGGAGGTTGTGTGAGACTGGGCTGCAGTCCCACAGTCCTGCTGTCCCACAGTCCTGCTGAGGAGTCAGTTGGCCTGTCTTCATGTTGAGGACTGGATGTGAATCATCCCCAGTTCTGCTTTGCACGAATGTTCAGCACAAAGTGCCAGCTCCAGGCTGGTTACATTTGGACTCAAAGCACAGTCCTGCTCATTTCACATCGGGTTGGTCTCTTCTCTGCCCTGAGCCGATAAATCTGATTTGATCTGTTTTACAAACCATCATGAGAGTTCATCTGCATGTCAAACAAGAAGCAATACATCTGCTTCAAATTAGCACATGGTCCCACACATACCCTTGCTATGGCACAGCAGCATGGGTACCATTCAGACTTGGCCCCAAGGCCCTTTTTACTTTGAAAACTGCACTGTGCCTTGGAATTATTCCCATGTGAAAAACTAGGCATGGACTCTCTCAAGTGGGCAAGTAATTGCCAAGAGAAGAGAGGCACCTCCTCCTCCCTTGCAGAGCTGTGACTGATCCCATCACACTGGAAGCCTGTGAGAGCAGCTGGCTGTTTTTGTCAGATCACTCTAGGAACTGCGGTGGTGAGAGGTGTTTGACCCACACATTTCAGATTCATGCCAGAAATTGCCCTACATCAAACCCTTCCCCTTTTGATTCTATGACAAGGAACGATACCAGTGACCTCTGACAGATCTTTTGGAAGAAACAAGCTTAAGTGGGGAAAAGGCATTTACTGCACCTAGCAGCTTTTTCCCCTGGTCCTCTGTCACACTGTTAATTTTTTCTTTGGGCCTTGATTTTGATAATTTGATATTTTTTTCTAGTACTGAAAGCTTAGCTGAGAATCCCCTTATCACACCACGCAGGCTGGTCCCCGACAGGGGAGACCTCCATACTTGACCACTTTTTTCTGGTCCATCCATTGGTTTTCTTAAGATGCTCATTAATATACTTACTTTCCAGTTTGCCCTTTCTCCTTCTAATTGATGCCCGAAGTAGGTCCGGACCCTCTAGGTCTTCCTGAAACCGTTTTGCCTTCACTTCTGAAAACCATTCACCTGTCACAAACTTCTTCTTCTTTTCATCCTTGATGGAGCCTTGTATTCGCCTGAAAGTCAATGAGAACATCACACACCAAAACGATCTCCAAGGTTTTGACTTCCCCTGAGCTACCTCCGTAACAACTGCCTGTATGGTTCACATGTCTGGTACTATGAAGGATCCAGAGATTATCTTCTGCAATCACAAGGCACAAACCAGCATTAATTAAAAAAAGCTGATTTATTCCTTATCTGAAATGGGAACAGCACCTTATAAACACAGGCCTTCGCCTCTTCCAAATTTTACAAATCCAAACTGGAGTCACCTGACAAGGAGATCTGTCCATTTGCTTTGCTGCCCTGAGGGTTTGGGAAGGGGTGGGACTGTTCACAGGTCCTGTACTTCTCCATTTTATTTGTCTATTAGCCTCTTTACAAGCAGCAAAGGCTTTTGGATCAAATCTGATG
The DNA here is from genome assembly GCF_000695765.1 of Mesitornis unicolor. NCBI lineage: Eukaryota > Metazoa > Chordata > Aves > Mesitornithiformes > Mesitornithidae > Mesitornis > Mesitornis unicolor. The sequence goes on from NW_010172360.1 coordinate 26,329, forward strand.
CAAATCATGGAAATAAATCATGTGTTATTTAGGAGAGCAACCCGTCCATGCAGCATTCTCCCTTCTCCTCCTGCCATGCCGATTTTGGCACTCAAATAGTTAGCTCTCCTTCCTGAGCACAGCTTCTCTGACTGTAACTCACTTGGGCACACCCAGGGTTGGTTTTTGGCATCTAAACCCATCAGTGCTCTGTTTGCTAGCCTGTACTTCTAACCCTCCTCTGGTTATTTTGTTTTTACACCACGGATTGCTGAATTAGCTGCCTTTGAGCTGGCGCTGCCTCCCATGGCTCAGCACAGTTCAGGGTCCCTGCAAGACCTGAGAGGCCAGAGAAAACTCCCACTTCAGTCCAACCTTCAGCAGGGACAGGGGGCAAAACCCCAGATAACCGTGGAGCCTTGAACGGTCACATTTGGCTGCTTAAAGTCCAGAAGGGAGCCCATATGGGAAAACCAGGCTCCAGCCTCTGCAGACAGTGCTGGGGCTCAGCCGGA
>NW_010172360.1:26853-41366 GCF_000695765.1 Mesitornis unicolor
GGAGCTGCACAGCTCCCATCTTGACCAGGGCTGCATCTGCCCCCCGTGAGGGTCTCGAGGTGCTGGGCCAGAGAAGATGTAGGAATATATTTTAATCTTGTTGACACCAGATCAGTGGAATGCCACTGACTTCACTGCACCCAGCAGGCAGGCTGTGTTAGAGCCAAACACGTCTACACTTGCACCAAAGGTCTCACTGCATATAGCCATACTGACAGCAAGGGGCACTTGTCACCACCCTGCTCAGGGCTGAACTCACTTCGCTCCCAAACGAAAGGCTCTGTGCAACAGCTTCCAGAGAGAAGTGAGACTAAACTGAAATAATCCAAACACTCTTTTTCCCAAACATCCACTGCAGAAAATCTTACTGCGTTTCAGAAAAAGAAAAAAAAAAGAAGAAAAAAGAAGATAAAACCTTTTTGAAACCTTGTTTCCATTCAGAGGAGATACAAGAGCATGCAGACACATACACCTCAAGTTCAAGCTGCTTGCACACCACTACCAGCTCTGTTTCCCCAGCTCTCACCCCTGAGCACAGGCCAGGGCACATACACTCCCAAGAGCCAGCTGCAAAGCCATGCACTCTCCCTTCAAGCCCTAAGCATCCTTCCTATGTAAGGCTTACTCTTTTCTGGCTCAACAGCAAGTCAAAGACTCACATCCTTAATGGAATAAACTGGCACAGTGCCATCCACACTCACTGAACTACTAATTTCTTGCCGTGGAGAGTTTGGTGCCAGCTTCCTGAGCCTGGTGCATACTGTCAACCCAGATGGTCTAATGGCTGGCATTTAAAAAGTGACAGTAGCAACAAGCAATCCAAATCAACCAGACCTGAACTCCAGGATGGCCAGTGGCGAGTGAGCTGAACTGACAGAGATTCCTGGCTCTGAAAGTGCTCCCACAAACCTTTGGCAGATCATGTAGTCTCTCACTGCCCCTCTCTGCCTGCATGACTGATGCTGCACACACACACACCTTAACGAGCACCAGACAGACATGAAGCAGAGATGGGGAGGTAAAGTCTCATTTCAAAACACTCTACGGTATTTCTGTGCTACCGAGTGAGGAGAACAAGGTAGCAGCTACTCTCTGCTCAGACCTCTGACAACAAGAAATCAGCATCTTCCTTCCCAGAGCAGGAAAGGGATGGTTTTCCTTGGCGTCTCTGAGGGCTGCTGATTAACTCAAAAGGAGATTCCAGCCCTGCAATCCTGCAGAGGGAGGACAGCAGTGACAGCAGGATGGCTGAGAAAGCAGGAGGTGCAATGAAAAGATCCATCAGGATCTGAGCAAGAAGGGACAGCGCTGCTGCAGCCTGCATCTCTCCTTGTTGCACACACACACACGCACGCACACACATGCACGCACATACACACACCCCTCTAAAAGAAGTAAAAAATTCCCCCCAGAGGAAGCTCACATCCTGCTGTTACTGCATGCTCTCTCACCTGATGCGATCCCCATCCTTTTTCTTTAGCTCTGCATCTCTCTGCAGAACCTTCATCAGCTTCTCATACTCCTCCTCGGTCAAGAAGCTCAAGTCCAACATCTTCCCTGTAATCTTCTTCAGTTCTTCGGAGAGCTGAAGCAATGACACACCAGGAGCTAATCCAGCCCAGACTGCTGCAATGCCATGGGCAGCCCCTGTGCAGCCGGCCCTGGTGCTCTGAGCGAGACGCGGCTGGTGAAAAAGGACTTCACAACAGCATGGCTCGGGTGGAAGTTGCGTTAGCACCTGGACTTGCACTCCCAGGCTCTTTGCTGGCACATTTCTTTGCACTGCATGCTTTCCCCTGCCAGGAAAATTCTCTCAGCAAAACTGTGCTCCTTCGCTTTTCTTCAGGCACAGTTGCAGCGATTCGGAAGCCAACGTCAATCAAGCAGGCGAGCATGGGAAGGAGCGAGCTTCCCACCCGCCTTAGCTGCCTCAACAGGCACGAAAGCTCATCTCACCAACGGCAACCCCAGCACCTCTGGCATGCGCTTTCCTCAGCGGGGAAGTCTGCCTCCGTGGAGTTCAAGCATCCCTGCAAAGAAATAACACCCAGATGCCTTTTATGATAAGCGTGACATATGGTAACCGAATGTGTACATTGGGGGTTTTTATTTGTTCTTCAGCACAAGTTCCAAAACAAGCTGCTCTACTTTTCTCCTTGTCCTACAGCTCCTCACATGGTATTAACCTAACCAAGACAATATTTTATTTTAGCTGCTTTCCTACTAACAGGTAAACAGCTGACTCAGCATGCTACAAGCAAAATATGCATTTAAATTAGCAATCTGCCTGTTTTTTACCTCCATTCTTTTCCTCACTTCTTTTGGCCCTCAATGAGACTGAGGATAAGCAGCCAACCTTCGTAAAGCATTTGGAAAATGACAGGACAGCAACTTGCAAGTGTTATTGCTGCATGTTATGCTATAAAATACCAGAGGCTGCTCATTTTCTAATATGTGTGCACTTTGCTTTATGCTGCACTGATATTTGCTATTCAAACAATACAGGTACAGATCACTCAGTGTTTCAACAGACACCAAAAATGGCCAGAGGCTGCAGGGTGTGGAGGAAGAGTAAACCATGTGCTGCTTTGCTACTTTATTCCTTTTCCTGTCTCCTGGCCAACTTGAGAGCAATACGACACACCTCTGAGGGAGCAGAAATTCTGCTTGTGCCCGTGCAGGCAGTTTTCTAGCTCACCAGATGGGATTTTTCCACTGTTTCCAAGCCTGCTGGGTGACTCTGGGTTTCATCATACTTGACTTTTTCTCCCAAAGCCCCAGCCTTGGGAGTCAGGTCATTAAAAATGAATAAATCCCAGCTTTCACGGCAAACGTGATCTGAAGGTCATCAGGCCCATACCCTAACCTCAAGGTCTTGGTCTCTGTCTGTCTAATCCACCCCTTTAGGAATGGCAGCTGCAGCCCTCCCAGACCACCTGTTTCAGTGCTTTGCTAACCAGGAGCAAGCACCTTCTTCCTGTTGTCTGCCCCAGGTCTCCCTGAGAGATGCCAGCCCAGCCGATCCACCACAGGGCTGCTCCCTTTGCAGCCGTCCTCACAGGATTTTACACTTCAGCCTCCACATTAACCAACCCCAGCTCCTTCAGGTTCCTCAGAGCTGGGGTCTTCATCTTTTTTGTCACTCTCCTTTGGACTGTCTTCACATGTTGCACCTCTTCCTCCAGCTGACATATCCAAAGTGAAGCACAAGTATTTCAGCTGAATTTTGCTCATTCGACATGTTTCACAGATTTGCTTTATTTTATGGATGATACATTCCCAAATGTTTGCATTTTTCATAACGGTGTAACAACACGCTAGATGAAAGAACAGGCATCTGACCTGAAGTACAAAGAAACACCACAGAACACCGGATAAAAAGGCTTGTAAAAGGAACGGGCACTGTCATAAAAACTCTGTAATTATTTGAAAACATTTTCTGGAGGGAAGGAAACATTTCACATTTATTTGAGGCAAGTATGGGTGATGTCACACTAAAATTATAGCCTTTATCATCTGAGAAACTACTGATACCACTTTAAATAGTTAAAACAGAAACAGTAATACAAAGCCTTGATGGATCTCTACTGTTTAAACCTACATTTCATCCAGCTTGGCACAGCACTGCCATGGCTGGTTCCAACCATCTCCTCTCTCTCTGGCTCACAGGCACAATCCCACTTCTACAAAGACATTTACAGAAATTTCTGGCACGGATTTTATTTTTTAAGAAGTATCTAGGGACACAGTTTTCACAGTATTTGCTTCTCTAGAACTTTTATTTATTTTTAACAAACCCATGACGTGTGGGCTGAAAGTACTTCACAAAACATTTTCAGCGAAGACTCATATTTATTCATCAGCATGGCAGTCAATTAGAAAAAGAATTAAAGGCTACTTCTTTGTAAATAGCCTTTTTTTAAGCTGAGAATGTTTTATCTTACTGGAATAGTTACATTAAAAGAAAAAGGTTAACAGAAACCAAACAGCCAACTCCTCCTTCCATTTTAAATAGTTAAAAACCAAACCACTTAATGCACTTGCCATGGGAAAGTGAGCTGGTCCAGAAGACCGCTCCACCTGGAGGTTTTGCTGGCAGTCCTGGGAGCTGCAAAGCTGCTGACTCAGCCCTGCAGCAGTAAACAAGGCTGGGAAATGGTCACCATACGCACCACGGCCATGGGGCTGTCCCTGCTGTCACTTGAGCTTTTGCAGCCTCTGATGGGTGCATCATTCCACCGTGTTTTGGCTGCTGCAGAGGCTTCGAACAAGAGAGCCCCGCCATTAACCACGCAGGTACACAGCGATAAAGGAGAGCACGTTATTTGTTTACTTGGCTCTGCAAGCACAATAGATTAAGGATAAAAATCAACTGACACGTACAGTACGCTATCAGGCAGGCAACACTGTGCTGTACCTAACCATTGCCTGCTCCCCCAGATTGCTTAATCCTGGAGCTGAGGCTCACGCTCCTTAAGCAGCACCACACAGATTTGATTTGCTTTGTTAGATTGCACATAATCCTCTCCCCTTGGAAAGCGCTGTTAATAAACAGTTTGGAGACCACAGGGATGATGCAGTACAAACACCTAAACCAACTGATCTGTAAGAAAGCCAGGACCCTCAACCCCATCGGTCTCACATGCACGGGGCCACTCTGTGTGTCCTGCCCAGCCCTCACCTCACCACCTCTGCCAACACCAAGGAAGGGAAACACAAAAGCCTGGCAATTTGTAGGGCAATTATGGGAGTCACTGGGCACCGTGGGGACAGGGTTTACCCTGGACTGAGACCTTTATTAGCCTGCTGATGCAAACTGGTTTTGGACAAACTGTGACAAGCAAAAAGAAAGTTGCATTCTCCTTCCCTCCTGCTGGTGGGAGACCCCTCCTAGGTCAGGGTTGCTCTCTGGAAACAGGATCAAAATGGAGAGTCATGAAAGAGCGACTTGCTTGTGTCCAGATTAGCAGTGTCTACTTAAAGACTGATGCACACCATGCAGAGCAAACTCAGGCTGCTCTCAGGTGCCGCAGCACTACGATGCCCCAGTGCAGAGGGAGCAGCCCTGCCAGGCCCTGCCCCTTGTCACAACAAAGCAGACAGGCAAAATGGGTTATTATGGCTACAGGAAAGACCATAAATCTGAGCAGAGGAGCACACGGGATGTCCAAAGGACTTTCTTCCCTCCAACTGCTTTTCTGGGGAAGAGAACATCACAAAGAGACCAACTCACACACCCAGTCGTGTTGACAAATGCTGGGTGTGGAGACAAGCAGAAGCATGACCTATCTAATGTGGCATAACTGGCTGCATCTCTTATTGTGATAGCTTTTGATTTCTTGTGGCCACCACCCCAAGAAGCAGCACCAGTGAAGATCCATAACGGTGTGTTATGGTACTGCGCAGCTTGTCAAACTCAGAGCACAAGCACGGGTGGAGACATGAGGCCTTGTCCATTAAAACAGCATCCTGGGATGTGCGTGTCTTATCTCTCAGCGGCTTTTTTCAGTGTAAGAACACAGGAAAGGCCATACATGGCCAGACTGGAGGTCCCTGCAACTAGTTTATCTTCAACCAGGACCAACAGCATACCACTAGAGAGAGTACTGTGAGCCATCCTGTGCAAGGTACAGGGCAGGGACTCCCTGAAGCAGGAGCAATGTCTCTACATTCCGCAGATTTTTCAAATAACTTTCTGAAGTCACATTAATTTTAAGCATTTGCAACATCCTCAAAGTCCCACAGCCCCACTACGCTTTAAATGCAAAAGCACCTGCCCTCGTTTTGTTTTGCTCTGCCACTCGCTTGCTTCATTTGATATCCTCTAGTGTTTTAGTAGAAAACCCAGTAAGGATTACTCTGCATTCACCTGCTCTGTGTTGCTCACTTTGCAGCGCTGTGTCACAGCCACGGTTTCTCTTCCAGAGGAAGGCAGTCTGTTGGTTGCTCATTCCAGGTGCTACCCAGGGAGCTTCAATCATTCCTCACACCCTTCTCTGCCCCCATCTAGCTTACTACAGCACTGCTAAACAGTGCCTGGGTGCAAAAAGGCTTTCCCAACAGCTGCAACCCCTGGCATCTTCACCTGCCAGACTGGTTTTGCAGTGCCAGGAGAGGTGGTGTAAGCAGTGCCCCGCTGCAGCTCTGCGGCCAGGAGGGAGACAGGCAATGCCAGCCTTCACATGGGGCACAGCTCGTGGCTCTGCCAACTCTTTGGCAAGAGGAAAGCTCTGATCACCTACAGAAAAGCTAAGAGGGATACTAGTAAAAGGAATAAGCCTTCCCTTTGTCAGCTGCTCGGACTGTGCACCAGCAAAGAGCAGTACCATTTAAGGAGAAAAGCAGTCCAGCATGTTTTGGAGCTGACAGCCAGGGAAAGGCCAGGTACCGAGCATGGATTCAGTCTCAGAGGGAGACTCTTGTTTACATCAGCCAAGACGTGGAAATTTGTTACCTGTCCAAAACTGCCCTTTCCCCCTTTAGCAAAGCATCAAGCAGCAGTGTGACATGCATCCCCCTAGCCCCAACCCAATATCCAACCCCTAAAACTGAAGGGGCAAACAAACACCAACCTTTCTTCAGCAGAGCACGACATCCTCTCACACGGAGCATAGCTGCACTGGGGCACAAGGAGTGAAAGCGCAGCAGACAGCCCACAGCCCGGTGCTTATTTCCTCGTTCCTTGGCACTCTGCAGTGTCCACACACATGTGACCAAAGCCAACTGGATTACCTGTGCTGACAGTCCTGCCTCCTCTCGCTCCGAGCCTGCTGGCCACACAGATCAGGGGCATGCAGCTGCGCCCTCAAGAAAAAGCTCAAGAAGGTGTAGTTCTGGAGCACTTTCCAAAATAAATAGCTTGACTAACCCCACGTAGGGTTTCTGCAGCACTAGGAGCTATTTATGAAAGGAGAGATGTTACAGACCTCTTGCCTGAATTAATATATCCTTTCTTTCCAAGTTTTTTCTTTTTATTACAGTGGAGAAGGGTTCAAGGAGTTGGTTGGTATTTTTTTAACTAACTCTTTTTCAAATAGTTTTATCAGGTGAAAACTTAGCCTAGCAGGCAAGAAACATAGCCCCTTTTGGAAAGGCAGATGCTGAAGAGGATGTCGCCTTCTTTGTGCTGCACTTTCATTTTATTTCTGGGAGGTTTAACTCAGCTCCAGCTCAAAACAGAACTATGTTAATCCTCTTCTTAACTAACCCGAGCACAAACTGCTCAGATGCACAGTAGCAGCTCAGTGCTCTTGCTGTCATCTGCCTACAGACATGAAATATCTATAGACCATCTGCAGGGCACTCGAGTCTCTGCTCCCATTTCTCACTGTGCATTTTTCCTTCCCGATGCCGCACATCTTCCTCCGTGCTGGGATGTGCACAGATTAGTAATATACACCATGGGCCAAACGGATTTCATTGACTAGATGCTGCGTTGCATGCAAAGATAATTAATTTAGGAACTTTAACGTGTCAATTTGGTAGTCAGGACCCACAAATGCCAACAGTATTCAACACCCCAATTCCATCACTTAGGTCAGTGCAGGACCATCCCGACTCACCTCACCCTTTGAGACCTGGAGCTGCACATAGGTCCATGTAATAAAGATATGAAAACATCCCTACCCAAGCCATAACAAAACCCGGAACAGATAATACTGATCTCACAAGGCTATTCATAGACAGATGAAAATAGTAGCAAGCTGAAAAGGCTGCTTGCTTCTGTCCATACCTCTTTATCGCATATCCTGTCACAATGTAAGGAAATAACCTCCTTTTGCTTCACAATGTGTGGATACCTCCCAGTGCCCTTATTAGTCAAGACAGCTCTTGTAGAGCAGGTCAAAACCAAGAGCAGCATTGTATTAAGAATGATGGATGTGGTCCTGGCACCCACAGTTCTACTGCAGTTCCCAGTATATGCCGTAGTTAACAATACCAGAAAGACTTGGCACCAAAACTGCCATGCCTGTACAGAGTCCATGAGAAGAAGAGAAGAAATAGAAAGCAAACTACAAGATGGTCTTTCTCTTTGGGAGGGATGGGCTGAAAACCAGCATAAAACCTCCTGTCCTACCCTGAGACCAGCCCTGCAGCCAGAAAGGGAGCAGATGTGGTTTCTACCCAGCACAGGAGCTTGCTGTTGGCTGCAGCTACTGGGAGAAATGGCAGTGCTGGGCTGGGAAGCCATGAACTGACAGGGCTATCGCAGCAGAAGGGAGCCAGATGTGTGAGTATCTCTTAGACCCGTGGCAGCAGCTTGACTGATGTAAGTGCTGCCTTCTACACACAGACAAGCCCTCAAGGTGCAATAATACAGGTAGGAACGGTGTTGCACAAGCCTACAAACATCACCCTTACAGTATCAACTTGCTGGATACCACTGAGTGCAGACAGCGTGCGACCTTCACGCTGAAATTCAGGTGCTCCTAAGGCAGCCAAGGGCTGTCCACTGAAAAGGCACATGGCTGACCAGCAGACATCCCCACCCAGGCATATTCTGCCTGTGGTGAGAGTCACACCACTACCCCTCTTCCTCCCTCTCTGTGCTCACATCTCCGCTCTCACTGTCATGAAATAAATATATAAAATACCTTGCCTTTTGGTTAGCCATTGTGAAGCTCCACAGCATCACGAGAGCTCTTCTGAGGTGCACCATTTTCTCTTTATTTGCAATATGCCACTTGTAGCTATGAACTGTCTAGTCCTTCACAGACCAAAAGCAGCTATGAGCTAGAGAGTATATTTAATATAATTGTTTTCTGAAAAGCTATTCCACTAAAAATGCTGGGCCTGCACTGTCTGCAATGATATTTTGTCTGACTTGTACCAGTGAAAGGAAAGAAAAGAGGTCTGCTGTTCCTACCCAGACAACTAAGTTATATAGAAATGGCCTTCAGATGAGAGATAGCTGCTAAGAGAAGGAATAACTTCAAACAAAGCAGGCAACTGTGGTCTCTCAGAGCAGTCCACATTGAACACATCTGTTACCATCACACAGAGAATGTCAAGGCCAAATTCTGGTGATACCAGGCTGGTTTGGTCTTTCTTACCTCCAAATGCCAAAAATACTCAAGCTCAATAAATCACAGACCTTACATAGATTTTTCTCTCTTCGGTGAGGGCTGTACCTGCCACTGTGCCATTCCCACCTCAGACACAACGATGAGCAGTTCATGCCTACCGATAACCACCACAGAGGGCAGCTCCGACCCCAGCGATGGCTTTTCACTCAGACCTGCATCCCAAAACAAAAAGCACTGTTCAGTCCATCAGAGCACAGCCTTGGGTGGTTTCTCTCACTTTCACTCATTGTCTCACATTACACTTTCCAGCACAATGGAAAATCTCAGCTGTTTTATTTAAATCTTTCTCCTCCTCTGCCCCCGGGGCAGCTTTAGTGAAGGGCATCCACTGACCAAGAATGGCCCCGAGATGTACTTAGGCGCAGAGGAATTGCAGGAATTTGTCAGAGCAAGAAGGTCTCTAGCCCAGTTCTTTGAGAGCAGCCAGTAGGAGATATTTTAGAACAACAGCACAACACTGAGCCAAAACCGCAAGTAAACTCCCCTATTCAGTGCATGTGGGGAATGCATAATTGAGGAAAATGCTCCACTGACCACATTAGAAGTGGGTGAACTCTGCTTATTTGCACTCAGCCTCAGAAATACCACTGCTTCCGAAGAAGGTGTGAGATCCACACTATTATAGAAGGTTTTGGTAAGGCTTCAGCTTCCTTTTGTAAAGAATGATGCATAAGGGTTTTTCTACCTTACGTGTTTCTACCCAACGCAACGTAACTGTCACACAAGTAATTATCTACATTGAACTCTACCCATTTCCTTCCAGCAAGAAACTGCACGGGTGGAATTTGCATTACACACAATTTACTTCCTTTTATCTGTTTTTAATTAAGTGAACCATCCTACCTAGGGTAAACAAAAGACTGAGTTTTGCAGTCCTAAGTATTATTTCCTATAGCCAGCACTGCCAAAAAAAACCCCAAACCATCCGAGGAGAGGTGTGACTCAGACTCCTTAAGGTCGACAAGGCCTTTTACTGGTAATAAACTGATAATCCAGTCCTTTAGTTTAAATATTTGAGACTTCTGTTTATTTCATAGGTGGGAAATATTTGCAGGTCTTGCAGGATGTAGCTCATTGTAATCCTGCAGATTGCCAGAACACAAATAAACAAGCACAGCCGCCTGGGACACTGAGTAATCCTCTAATATCCCATTGAACAACGGTGGCTGTGTCCCAGCTGGAAGAGAGGATGCCAGTGCCTCAGAGAGCTCGCTATGGCTGTCACCAGCCCAGACGCACTCGCCTCTGCCCAGCTCCACCACAGGCAGGGAGTTTTGGTGGAGGCAGGAGGGAAGCGCTCCCACACCACCACTAAATGCACTTGGCTTTGGGCTGGGGGACAGAGGCTTGCGCTGAGGTTTGCGCTAAATCTGCACTTACAGCCTCAAGAAACAGGAGCTTTAAAAGCATTTGTAATTCCCCGTTTATTACTTTGTAACAAGCCTTCATCGCCACCGCTTGGCGGTGAGCCACTTTAGAGCTCCTCTTGCGAGTCAGTGTGTGCTGCACTGACATTTCCATCAGAGAAATATCCTGGGGTCCAGGCTTTCCTCTCAGCCAAGGGAGACAAGTCACGTTTTATCGGCTTTCAAGAACCCAGCTGTCCTGTTAGCAGTCTTTTTAGATGCCACGTGTATGAAGGTTATGCCCAAAAGCATCTTCTCAGCTGTTATACTTGAAAATGCAACAGCAAATAAATACATGGTAGCTAAAAGTGAGAAATTAACAGCTTAAAGCTAAACCACTGCAGGTGAATAAATACATATTATGTATTTAGACCAATCATCTCCCTGTCCCCATTTGTCACTCACCCATCCTCAGATCTTGGATATTTTCAATATGAAAAAGGAAGAATGAAGATAAGTTTTTGCTGAGTTAAATCAAAGAAACTGCAGGACTGGGAGAGAAGAAAAAAAGCAACCACCTGTGAGAACCACTGGCTTTTATTTTTGACCCTGCAAAATATTTGCTAACCTCAACTATGCTTCCTTCCAAGCATAATTTCTCCATGTTTGCCTCCAGTGGTGGCATGTCATAAATTGCTTTCCTGACCCTGCTTGTTATGCCCCAGTAATACTGAGCTGACACCACGTGCCCAGCTGTATGGAGCAGGTTAGGAGCTCTCTGAATCAGAAGCCATTCTGTTGAAAAAAAACCAACAAAAACCCCAACAAAACCAACCAACCAAATAAAACAAACAAAAACTCAAACCAACCCTTGGATTTGTTACACGGTGGGAGCTCAGAAGTCAAAAGTACATGGGGCCCAATTCCTTTGTACTCCTTTGCCTGCTGAGCTCAACGGCATGAGGCAGACCGCGGTGCTAAAACCCACAGAAAACCAGTGCTGTTTGTTTAGGAAACTTTGCATAGTGAGGGATCCTTCCCTCTGGGCCAATGATCATTTTTAAGCCTCAGCCATGCATGGGTAATTCTAAAATAACACAAAAATGGAATGAAGGTAACTGCAAAACAACAAGGCACCTCTCACAATCGCTTAAAAAGAGGTGTGTTTGGAAGGTGTATTTCCCTCCAGCATCCAGGAAAAGGAAAGCTTGGAAACAACCTTCTAAGAAATAATCTGATCTGCAATTTCTAGTTTGTGATGACAAAACACAGAGGGGCTACCTCCTTACATTATGAAAGAGGAGAAAAACGGAGCTCAAGTCCATACCCGATTTGGGATCCTCACTTTCTTCTCTTCTAATTTCCGAGCATGCACTGAGGTCTGTATGGGTCTGTGCTGTGGCTGGTTCGAGTACAGAATGCACTACGCTACAATTTTAAATAAAGCTGTTTCACTTTGTCACCCTGAGGTACAGTGAAAGCAAACTCCAGGGACAGTAATCCCATTCCTGAAGCTACAGCTTCACCTTCTGTGACGTATCTTGTTCCATGAGAAAACAAATTCATGCACGGGAATCTTCTTCAATGACCTGGGCCACTTTTCTTCCAGGAATAATGCAACTTTTCGATGCAAACCACAGACTCAGTCTTGAATCCACTTATTGGAGCCACGTATGTGCTCTAGGAGCCGGATGACTTGGGTGAGACAGGAGGTCTCTCTGGCAGCACTCGTTACCTACAATAAGAAAAAAACCCAAACCTGTTTCCTCTGTCCACCCCTGCAGTGTTCAGTCTGGTGGAAGGTTTTGTATTTAAGTCTTCCCAGTGAAGGGTGACCCACAGCCATGAGGAGGCTAATGCTACCAGAGATAGGCAGTCTGAATTCAAAACTAACCTGATTAATTAAATAAATCAGATGCCACACTAATTTAATCACAAAGGCACAGTTCTCATATTAGGTTTTCTCTATAGGAGAAAGTTAATTAAATACAGGCATGGCTATAAACAGATGTGCTTAAACTAACACAGATCTGCACATGGGCTGCCACTTAGTTTAGCTCAAGATAAAGTTTAGGTAAACTCAAGCGAGAAAAAACACAGGTTGCAGCAATTTCATTAAATCACTAAAACTAAAACAAGTTTCAGCTGATTGTCTGGTACCAGTTCCTTGCGCAGACAAGGTGTTTCTTCTGTCTGTGCAGCTCTGTGAATACTTCGCAAATCTTGCAGGGAGGTGGGGAAGACAGACTTTTAGGATAAGAATAACAAGATCACCTGTACTGTTGAAGCATGTAGTTGTATTTCCAGGTGCTCAAGCTGAATAAGATTTGGAGCTTTTATATGAGCAGTGACAAGTATAATTCTGCCCAGACATAACTGTACGGTGATACTGTCATGTAAAATGATTTCTGCCCAGTGACATTCTGTGCTACTGACTGCTCTGCTTCGCAGTGCTACGTCCAGCCCGGTAAGCTGTGAGTCTGTCAGGCAGCAACAGCTTGGGCTGACCCTGCTCAAGCGAGGGAAGCTCATTCAAGCAGACACTCGGTCATGCAGCTGCCATGTACAACATCCTCCATGGGTGAGCTCCGCTGAGCTGCTGTCCCAATCCCACCTGTTTTCTCCCATCTAAGATGAACTGTACCATTAGCTTCGACTTGCAGAAAGGTAACTTGATTTTGATTCAAGAGTCACTAGTAGGCACTTATTCATCAATGCAGCTTTGCTGCCTGTTGGCCTCCCCAGGACAGCCACATCCTCCTCTCAACTTTGTTGCAAACCCAACTCACATCCCTGAAGTGCAGATAACAATATCGACTTAAATGCAATCAAAGCAAACTTGCCATACAATGAACACTTTGTTCACACTGTGCCATACCGTGGCAAGGGCTGCCTGTTTCCCAGCGATGTAGGCCCATTAAAGGGACGTGATTTATGAGTTCAGGAGGAAAAAAAAAACAAGTTTGCACTGCAATTACAGAATTGTGCAGGAGAGCAGAAACTTGTGTCCCCATGCATTGCTTCTCAGATATTCTGCCAAAGGTGGAACAAAGAGGCAGAGAGAGAGAAAGGAGATGGCCTCAGCCCTCATAACCAACTGAGCCTCGCCTGCTGGCACCCTCACAGGAGTTGCGCAGCGGTAGAGCAGTAGATCTCCACTGCCCTGATCATGCCCTGTGGTCTGCCCTGGGAGCAGAAATGCAGGGGGCACAGAAGGGTCCATAACATCACTGGGGAGGATAAACTCCATTGCAAGGTATTTTATTTAAAAGTTATTCACTTCCAACAAAATTCAAGACAGACATAACAAACCAAATAGCAGCGGCCACAGGTTACCATAGCGCGTACAGCAGCATCAATCACACCCAAGAGCTGGCTGTGAAGGGAGCAGAAATTAAGAAATGCTGTTCTTGTTGCCACGCCAACTATTGACAACAGTGAAGCATCTATAAGGAAATAAATAAAAACGGGATGGAGGGGGGGCTATGGAAATACAGACAAAACAGCAGGAAAAGTATCAGGAAAGTGTGATTTCGCGTTCCAGGTTTTCACAAGTAACTCTCAATACAAAGTGGAGAAGCAATAACAAAAGTATGGTATAAAACATCAGAAGTACCCCTTACTTTGCAGGATTTTCCCTTTTTTTTTAAAAAAAAAGTTATTTTTCATGACAGATTTTCTCTACACCAAAGCTGCATCTTTGGTCCAATACCTCTCCTCTGAAAACCGGGAGCCACTTCACAAACTTATTTTTAATAGAGACCACAAAAACACTCTATGGTTAATTGCAAAAGACCTTGATAACACAACTCACCAATGCAAGATAAAATACATTTTTATTTAGATAACAGCCCGAAGCCCTGACCAGGCCCACCAGCGTGATGCCTCAAGCTGAGGCAGGGCACGGTCAGCCTGGTGTAGCACAGGGACACAGAGCTGGCCCTGAGCCCTGGCCCAAAGCACAGCAAAAGGCATAGGCACCCCCTGCTTGCTGCAGGGCTTTCAGCCCTGGCTGATGTGTGTGGCCGCTGTGCAAGATGCTTTCCTCGCACACAGAGCTATCACTACCACATGCTTGTGC
>NW_010172361.1:0-59006 GCF_000695765.1 Mesitornis unicolor
ATCATGGTGCTCAGTTATGCACTGGGTCTAAGCCACGACAGGGACACAGGGACAGAGGATAATAAAGACAGTAATGGTACACTAGGCAATGGTATCAGTCACCGACAGCCCATCTCCCAGCTACTGTTTTTGAACTGTGGTACTAGAAGAGTTCTTAAAGGAGGGAAATTATGAGGATTTTCTGTTATTTATGGGAAGCACATTCCAAGTGAGTTAAAAAGAGGGAGAATCAGGGAAGAGAGAAAGCACAAAGACCTTTGAAAAATTTAGTAATTTGATGCTGAAGACCATCACCATGTGTTGATTGGAAGAAGCAGTGTATCTGTTTTTATTGAATGAGAAATGACAGAATGAGCAGGGCATAGGCTATGAAAGACTTGAAAGAGAATCCAAGGAAATCATGAATGAGAAAGGGGATAGAGAAAGGGAAGCTGGTGGAGGGATGAGGGGAAAAAATAAAAGAAAGAGAAAATGGACATGGCTTCTCTGTCAGTAAAGACAGGAGGAGATTGAGTAGCACAAAGGAATAAAGTGGGAGATGAGTATGACTTAGAGAAAAGGAATCTTCTGGCTGTAATGGAAAAACTTGAGTGACACACATTAGGGAGTGCAATAACCTGTAGCATATGGTGGAAGGGTATTTAGGTAGACTTAGAGAAACAAGAGAAAATGTGATACAGGCAATAATCTTGTATCATCTGGCAGATGGACTGGATGACTGAGATCTTTTCCACCTCTTAGTATCTCTGATAGGTGTGCAATCTCTGTACTTTCTGGCAGTGCACTTCTACTGTGAAAATATGGAAGTGCACGCTGGCTTGTCAAAAGACAGTTTATCAGAAACACTTTAAAATCTTTGCATATGAAGGGAATTTCCAAAATGTTTGTGTGTGTGTATACATATATATGCATGTATTTCTCTCTATACATGGACAGATATTTATCATTGAATCCCTGTTAGAAGTAGATATTGCCAGTGTATTCAAACCAGGCATCATTTGCAATATTGACATGAAAATTGAGAAGTATCTTTTCTACGCAGTATGCTATTAAAAGACAATAGTGGTAAAATTCTTACCTGAAAACTATATTTACTGGTATGTATCTTTACAGATGTGTACTCATCAGACTGAAATCTCAGTTCCAGAGTGCCTATCAGATGCAAGTCTACAGTGTGTTTTTAAAGAAATGATATGTAAACCTAATGAGGACAGCATTTCTTCTTCCATCTGTACTGCAGATCCTTTATCAGTAGTGCAGATTTCTAATGTATAGTCTGTGGTTCTTCCACTAGCAACATAGATTGGCTTTTTAGCTCATAGACTGGAATTTTGACTACAGTCTTGTGATTTGTTCAAACTTTAGGAGGGCTTACTTCCTGAGAGTGTACATATGGAAATATGAATGGACAGCTAAGCATGAAGGCTTGGATGTACACACATCCTTGATATTGTCTAAGTTAGGCAGAGTGTGACTTCATTAAGGTGATGTCTGATTTTTGTTGAGTACTAAAATAGAAATTTTTTTACTTGTATCACTCACACTGTACTGTATCACCACACTGGAACTCCCTCTATAATGACTTTCTAAATCTGGTATGTTAATAGTGATGTAACATTCAATGAATTGCTGTTGAAGCATAGTTGTGAACAGCACAATTTTGATGGAGAATAGGGAAAATATATTATAGTAAAACAGATAGATGTTGAAGTTTCTCAAGATCGGGAATGAACTGCAGAAAGAGAGCAAAAAGTGCCTCAGAGGGAACAATGCATTACACTATGGAGTAGGTCACTAAAGAGGATTTTTGGTGATCTGGAGTTTTTAATTGAGAGAAAGGGTTGGTTACCAGGATCAATGGGCTTTAGCAAGACTGACTAGTCCAGATGTCCCCTAATTCCTCCGTAAGTCAGTAGATAACATAGTCAAACCGTGCACAGGTTGAGCCACTATAAAAAAGTTTAGGGTCATTTTACTCAAATATTTTACTCCTCCAGCCAAAAAGTTTTCTTGGTTAAGAGACTTGTGAGGAGGTCTTCATGATCTATTGAGCCTGCACTCACTGGAGTAAGGACAGATGTTTTCATGCTACTAGGCTTTCATGAGCGTTTCTTAAGATCTCCCATTAAAAAACAAATACAAGGTACACCCAATAAAAAGATAATACAAATTAAGCATGCATAGTGAAAGAATTAAAAAGGTGCAGATGTCTTGCCACCATTTAATGAAACCAAAGCATTTTTAACGGATAAGTACACTGTATCATTCACTCTTGTGGTGCTCCTTGATATTTCAAGCACAGACAGTTGAACCTCAAGCATTTAATGGACCTGGCCTCCTCTTTTGTATTGATCCACTTCACTCCGTATCAATGGTGATGTTCTTTACTCCCTCCCTGCAAAATGAAAAGAAATCAAATCAAAGTATTCAAAACTTGTTGATTCAAAGCTGTTTAATCTATCAATATAGAAAAATAGGTTAAGAATATTTTTCACAGTCTTTCTTCTGCAAACTAAATTGAAGTGAGCTTGCTTAAATTAACCTGGATCTCAGTTGTAAAAGCAATATGCCACCACAGTGACAAATAGAGAGTTTATGATCCATATTTATCTCATCTGCACTTGGCTTTATTATTCTTTACTGTTTAAGTATAGGAACTCGGAGAACTGCTTGGTCAGTAAATTTGTGACAAGGGAAATTCAGGACTTAGTAGCCTAATTTCAAACATCTTCTAATGTTCAAAAATTGTGGCTTCTGAGGGAAAGAAACGTTATCCTTTCTGTGTCCTGTATGTCCTTTTGCTGTTTTGTTTTGAGCTTTATCTTTACTTCTTCCCCTTTGATTCCTAATGAAAATGGAGAAAATGTGGTTTTTTAGTCTGAAGGAGAATCTTAAGATATTCTGAAGTCTTTCAAATGTATGGGGAGCTATTGAGATATCAAAGTGAAGCCTGTCCGGACTCTGAACCCCCATGAGAGATGGTTTGCCTGATCTTTTCTGCTTGCCTAGGACAATGAGTTAATAAATTATCTCAAACCTTATCTAATTCAGGATCATCATCTCTATTCTCATTTAACATAATAATCCTACTATTCTGTTTGAGATATTGATTAAAATTTAATTTCAGTAGGAAAAAAAAGAATAGTAACATCCCCCTGTAAGTTATTTCTGAAAGACTTATAAGTTGCCACAAAATCAAGGTGAAACATCTTTCAACATCTGAGGAGAAACATTGCCCACAAATAATCCAAGTGCAAAACACAAAGGGAAGTCTGATAAAAACACTGATCCTTGTAAGAGAAAGGAACCTAAGACACAAGAGTTAAACTTTGCCTAAGATTACTTATTTCTACCAATTGTTTTCTTGTTACAGTAATATTTAAAAATATTTTTGAATTGTCTGTATATGCTATCAGGAGTAAGTCTGGAACTGAAGTAGTGTACTATGAAATTACAAGGCTCTTCTAAGAAGTCAGAATAAGCTGAAAGAATAAAGAAAAAAATCAAAGCACGCCGCAGTAAAAGTTGGACCCCAGTCAGTGTCAGACTGCCAACTGTTAATAAATTATGTCTTTAGTCTGTCATATTTGAGATGTTGAACTAAAATGTCAGTAAGAGTGTTCATATGCTGCTATTTGATGCTGAAAACTCATTATTAAAGACAGGTTGTCTATTCAGAAATTTCTTCCTTTTTTGCCTTATTTCATGCTTAACCAAATGGATATATGTCCCTGTCACAGTTATCCTAGACAATTAGCATGAATAAGCCAGGATCTCTGTAAACTTGTGGTGTGTCTGTGGATACTTTTCTGAATGTTATTTGTGGGGAACATGACTAAGAAGTTTGGAAAGTAACTGGAAGAACTGGTGAAATTTATTTCAACATCCATTGAAAGAATATTTTGACTTTTATAACCCACATGTAGCTGCATTATTAAATTCTTTGATATTCTCATGAGAATTCAAAGATACATCAACTAATTTAATCAAAAGGTAGGAAATACGTAGAGTATAATCACAAAACAATTTCTCCACTTCTTGATGCAGATAAAATCTTTGCTTCCATAATCTTAACTGAACACATTGTTAAGAAATTTCTGCCAGGCAGACAGAGTGGCAATAGAGAAGATCAGTATACTATTAAGCTCCATAATGAAACAGGAAAATAGTCAAGAATTGTGTCTTAGCAGTGACTAGTGTCATAGCAGATCTCAAGTAGTCTTTCCATAGAGTTGGCAGAGAGGACCACAAGAAAACAGCCAGAGAGGACATACCATAAATTCAACCTGAAAGTTGAGTAAAAATTGAACTAGAAGATGTACTTCTAGAAGTTTCTAGATTTCGTGATGGTTAGGGTCACTGCACATGGTGATTTTCCTAATGTTGCTTCTGTTTCAAGTAATGAATTGCAAGCTCTCACTTTTCTGCTCCTCCATGCAACATATGCTTACATATACACCTTGGGGGCCTTAAGGAAATTAATGTGTGTATTTTTTAGGTTGTTCCTTGCCTGTGGTCTGGTACTAAGTCTCCTGGAGGCTTGACCTGACATCTGTTGTATACTGGTAACTCTTTTCCTACGCAACAGAGTTTTCCCTTTTCCCTCTGTGTCTTTCAGCAGCAGTTTGGTCCACCAGCACTCAGTTTTTGGCATCAGCCTCTTTCCAGTAAGCCTTATGTGCTGCATAATGTAACACACTAATGGTTATTCATCACTGCTAGTGGGTCAAACCTCCTTGTGTCATGCCATGCTCTTCTAGAAGAGAAAATAAACAATAGGCTATCTAAAGTGAGCAGTCTATTTGCAAGGGCCAAGGTTAGATTCTGAAGAGAAAAAGGAGCATTTTACTAGCAAAACTATTTTAACCTAATTTGTTAAAGCAATAAAACAAGAATTACATCACTACTCTATACCTGCAATAATAGCTGGCCTAAGAAGAATATGCATTGAGCATTGGGTTTGAAATTTGCAGTAGGAGTGCCTCAAGATCCAGAAAAACATTCTGTAACAAAATGGAATTTAGTAAATATTCTCATAGTATCAGTATAAGAGACTGCCTAATGTCTAACCCAAAGGGCGGAAAAATGCTGCATCCACTGACCTAGAGGAACTGAATTTTCTCTGATACCATGGGACTCGCAGCATAATCTGTGGTATAATCTGCTTCTGCCAGCACTGGCTGAATATAAGGCATTGACTAACCTCTGTGCTTGTATATAATCATCTGTTTTACTTGAATAAATTGATAAGCCCTTATTTCTCAGTTTAAAAAGACATTGACAATAGGGTTTTTTATTGGTGAGTAATCTTTGTCAAAGTGTCTTTCGGTAAAATTCCTTTTAAGACTATGAGGAGGGGTTGTTACTTGTGGAACCTAGACTGCTCTTGGAGATTCTCTGGCTCCCAAGGAGAAAGAGACAAGGTGCCTGGGCCTTGAGTTTATGTTTGGAACCAACATTCTTTGAAAGAAATACTGACTTTCAAGTGAGTCTTTATGGAGTTTTCAATATTTTCCTTTGAGAATAAGTTAGCCCATGTTAATTTGTACCTGAAATACCAGTTAAACCATGCAAACATGTAAAGCTATAACTTTTTCTTGTCCTCAGATATGGGAAGACTTTTAGATGTGGATGAGGAATTTTTAAAACTCCCCTAAAATAGAATTAAAATTAATCTAGGTTTTTAGGGCAAGTACACTCAAATAAATAAACTCCAACAATATTCAGGATACCTTTAGACTTACTTTAATGAAATTAGGTTATCTGTATAATTTACAATTTATTGTTGATATTATCCATAAGCATACGGTGTTACATTGCAAGGTACACCTTGGTTCTTCTGCCATTCTGACATAGTGTCCACTTTTTAGTCTTCCAACAATACTTTCATCTTAAAAGTGATGAAAAAGCAACACGTCCACGTGTGACAGTGTCTGGTGTAAAATACAGATTGTTTTATGCTGCAGACATGTCCTTAAAAATTTATCATATACTGTCCCACCAGGAGATGCTTGCTTACTGGGACAATAGCTTCATTTGTAAGCACCCCCTTTGGCAGCCTGGGAAACGATAGCCAACTAACTGACAGCAGTATAGCATTTAAGTCATGGTTCTGTTGCAGAATTGAATATAGAAGAGAAGGAATGACTAGCTATTGAACTGCAGTGAAGAAATGATTTGTGCTGCCTGCTGGTATATAAAGTGTATTATGCACAATAAGAGCTGTTTAGTTCCCCTGGCTTTTAGGTTTACAACTTTCCACAATGTTCGTGGAACATAATGCACTGGACAAGTTTATTCATTCTTTCTTATGGCTTGGGCAATTATTTGATATTGATTTTCTTAAAGTTTTGTCTTGCATGTCAGCTTTTGGTTGGCAAACTTTGTAGAAGAGTTCGATCAAGTCAGTAAAGATGTGAGAATATGGATGAGATCTGTATTTGGCTCATGCTTCCCCTTATGAGACAAAATTATCAAAAATATAGTTTTCAGTCCTCCTCTCCAGACACACACCCACAGATGGAAGGATGGACCTGTATTTTATTTGTCTGATTTGATTTTGTACCCTGATAAATCTCATACTTCTTAACATTTCTACCTACTCTGCTTATAATAAACAAAACACTTTGGATTGTATCCACATGATGGGTCTGCTTTCCCACTTGCTTTTTTAAGCAGTGACTCTGTGCTGATTCAAAACCTGTTGACCAGTTATGCTGAAGTGATATAATAACACTGATCATGCTGAATCACAACTGAGTCTAATTATCCACCGTTTAACTGAGTATTTATGAGACATTTTCAGCCATACAAGAACAGTGTAAAGTAACACTGTTCTGATTTGGTAGCAGTTTCCATCCTGTTTGTACAGGTGAGACTGAACTCATAATGTGCAAAGCTGTGATGAATCCTAAACTACTGCCTGCACGCTGTTTTATTTTGTGATGACTGTAATTGGAGCCATTTGCTGATTATCCTGTTCTCTAACGTGAACAGCCCAGGAAGTGCTATTTGTGATATTAGATAAATCAAGAAGCTACTTTTGCTAAATTTGCCTAAGAAGAAAATAAAGATCACCCCCTTAAATTCTGATTATGCTATTATTACCATTTTCTTATTCATATGCAGATAAGAAGAATACTTGCATGGCCTTTCATAATGCTTTAAAAAAATATTTTTAAGAAGTCAAAAGTACTCTAAGTGAGCATTTTTGTGTTTTCTTAGATATGCATTGTCCTCTTTTTAAGTTCATCCTTAAAACTAGGGTGTCTAAATTTAGACACATGACACACAAAACTATGTTTAATGTAGTATTTAAAGTCAGCAGAGATACAGACACCTGAATTTTGGCCACTACATTTGAAAATTCTTCCTTCTATCTATAGATACAATAGCTCCTGAGGACATTAACAGAGCTCTACTTGGGCCTATCAAGAGAACCACACTGCCCCTCCTTATTATGCTCCAATCTTAGCTTCTCAGGTGAATTCAGAAAACAGCAGGTTTCATCTTGCTTTTTGTAATGAGTCTAGTGGGCAAAGTAATACAAATTTAACTCACAGGGGGCACTCCTGACAGAGTTCAAACCTCTTACAGTGTCTTTAATAAGACCTTTCTTTTAAATCAATTGGAAAACTAAATAGACCACATGAAAGGTGGGCTTTACAGTTCAGTATATATGTGTTACACCAAATAGACGTCCTGGGCAAACAAGTGAGAAGCTGAAGTGATGCACCTACTCTCCTGGGGAGAAAGTTTCAAACACTTACTCATGAATATAGTCCATTCCTGTAACGACACTACCTCAGTGCATAACAATTGCTTACATGAATATGACTGCAGGAATGACCCAGTTTCTTATTTTAAGGCAATTGTCATAGGACATTTGGGGCTGTGTCACAGTAAAGGTCCTTTCAGCTGGGGCAGTCACTGAGCTGACATGTAGTGTAGGTGAATGCCCTGTAGAAAGACCCATTTGCAAATCAGGTCCTTGGAAACTCACAGTAGGACGAGCAGGTGAGATTGTACCAAGAGCTCACACATCAACTTGCAGTAACAGATCTTGTGAGTGGCTCCTGCTTTCTAATTGCCCTGGTTTGCTCATGACCTCCGTATAGATCACCTTGTACAGATATGTTTACCTCCTTCTGTGCTTTTGGTATGTCCTTAGAAGCTTTGTTATTGTGTAGTCTTGTGGTCATATGGGATTAATCCAGTGAGAAACTGAAGACAACCAGAATGATCTGGATGAGACATCTTGGTCCATTGGGAGTTAGACTCAGTGCCAGTTTTAAGCAGAGAGACAGCCCAATGGACACCCAGATGACCTTCTCCAAGTTAATGAGTTGGGGCCAGATCTCAGAGCTCAGACTACTTGACCTCCCTCAGCAGCTTATGCCAAAGTCAGGCACAAGAGGCTTGTGACCTATTTACATGGCATAGAAAGAGCAAAGAGTATAGCAAGTTCTTTCAGAATTCATAAACAGGACCAGAAGATGGTGACAGGTAATTGTGCCTCTTTCCCAAAGCATTTTCCCTTGTGGAAACTTTTGTGGATTTTTCTTTACCTCTCCCCTTCTCTTCTGTATATGAGATTCCTCAGAGAGGTGGTGAAGAAAAGGTACATCCTTAGAGGGATGCTGAAAATTTTCAGAGTTTTCAGAGCATAAAAAAGGTACTCAAATCCCACAGCTTCTCAGTAAAAAAACAGTTGTGTAATTCTCTTGGTAGACTTGGAAATCCTGTCTGTCTGCTTTTAACAATAGACTCATAGCTTTCCAGCATAGATTTTCTCTTTAACAAGCCTAATTTACAGTCTTATCTCAGTGCTTCCAAAAAGACCAATTTCTGGTTGAAGAGAGTGATTCAAAGATCAGACTGAACACTCATTTATCAGTAATAAATTTAGATTAGGGAAAAAAAATTCTAGTTGTCTTCCAAATAACATACCCCAGGCTAGAAATGTAAATTGTTTTAAAATAGATTTTAGAATGTTTATGAAAGTAATTATGTAGTTATACAGACAAATTATTAGCAACAGCAAATAAAGTTTGTGGCATGAATAATTTGCTTTCCAGTATTTTAGACTATCAATGGTGAAAGGTGACAGGCTTACTTTCACTATACTTGGAATGTAGTAATCCCAAGCTTTAGGACTCCAACTGAATGTGTGTGGGACTCAGGAAGAAACTGCTCTACACAAATGCATAATTAAGCTTCTGGGTTTCTCCATCTATTTCTGATGTGTGAGATGTTGGACAGGGTTGGATTCAGGATATAGCAGGTTGCAATGGTGCTTTTAGTGATGCTAAATTCTGTTAGGAGGCTCCCTGGTATGTCTTGATCATTGTTATGCAGAATCTGGTGATTGGTATAAGAAGGAGTATTTTCTCCTCATTTAGATTTATAGAGAGCACTGTGGTGTGTTTTATTCATGCAATAAAATGAGTGAGGATCCACGCCCTAGAATCTCTGAGATCTTTATCCAACAACATTGTTTATTATTGCAAAGATTTGAGATACTGGCAAGATTCTGTGTCTTTTGTTGTCTTCCTGTAGTGTATGATCGTTGTTGCTCTTGTCTAATTCTACAGATCAGAAGTGGATGGCTTCTGTGGTGAGAACACCAACCACTCCATGACCCCTTACAAAATTCTTGCATGATAGTTGATGTGCTAATAAGGTAAGTTGGATTTATGACTCATGGTGTTATTTCCAGTTCCTTATTCCTATACAATCTCCTTCCACAGATGTTACCATCCCTCCATTTGTAAAAATAGAAAGTCAAAAGCAAGACAGGAAAATCTATAAACAAAAACCAAGGGAATAACTGACCTGGGTTCCAGATGACTCTTCACTGACTTTGGTGGATGACTAGAAAAATATCAAGAACAAATAGCGTTTGCTTTCATTTTCATATTATCCATTTATTTTGCATATTGTTTTGTGTTGAAGATCTGTACTCTGTAGAGCCAGATTTTTTCTTATTCCCCTTTGTCTACTGAAAAGATACAGCTAAAAAGCCAATCCATGTGCAAGTATGGAACTAAGAGGTTTATTTTATAAACAGCGATTTTCTTCATTCCTACCTTTTACTTGCTAACAATTTGGTCTACTGTTTCTTCAGGACATTGTAGATCTTCCAGACACCGTGGATCTGCTGATCCTATTTCTTGTGCCAATCAAATTGCCATAGATTCTTTGCTCATCTCTCTGTGTATAATCCCATTGAATTAAGCCACATTTGTCTTTACTATCTGGTCTTCTCCCAGGTCATTATAGGGCAGATCCAAGTTTATGAGGAAACCACTGTTCTCTTCACACTGTGAAGACATGACCTTGCTGTTTATAGATGATCCAGTTTTGATGCAGTCACTTCATATCAAAACTAAGGCAGCTACAGTTACTTATGAAATCCAGCAAGTGTTCTGATTGGATGGATACCACCATCAACTCAGAAAATTTTCAATTCTTTTTGGTTCTAATTATTAAAGAGGGAATAATCTCATATGTATGACTCAACACTAATTCTTTATCCAACGTGAAGTGACTGCAGTGATCAGTTGGGCCAGTGATGGCATCTCACTTGTTCTGGAGATGTTTCAGGTACTCTGCCATCTTACTGCAGCAAAAACAGTTTTGTTTTTTTTTTACTGTCTTAAAAACAGTGTAAAGTTCAGCTGCATGAAGGGCACATCTACCATTGGTTCCCTTTGAGAGTAAAAACAAGCAAGCTATAAATAAAATTTTTAGCAACTTCTCTGCTGTTTAATTAGCAATATCTCTCTTCTATGCAAGACATAAATAAAAGTACATTTGTGTACACTGTGTCTGAATACATTTGTGTAGCAATTGCTGAATCTTTTGATGCTTTATGACTGGTGTATAACATGTAATGTCACACTTTTCTGTTGAACTCTCTATTCCTGGGTTTCTGGTGAAAAAATCAGAGGAGAAAGCACTGGAAAAAGGGACATAAGTTGTATTTCATCCAGCTTATGTACTTCTACAAGGTGGTAAACTCTCATCTCTGCTAATCACTTTTTTCTGTATAAATACATTTCATAGTATGAGCACGATGTCTTATTTAAATAGAAACAAAAAACTAACAGTCAGCATTGGAGTTTTGCTATGCCACCTTGCTGCAGGTGTTTTTCCAGTGCATGATTGCACAAGCACTGTTGTGTTTCCCTCAGAATTTACATCTGTCCACTCTCTAAATCACATAACCTGTTTCGGGTGGCTCAGACACTGCTGGGGGTAGAGGAAGGAGCCCAGCAGCCACCCACTCTCATTGCCTGGGTTCAGGGCCTGCTCTGCCTCTCCCATGCCTGGTTTCATGGCAGAAGCAGGGAAGCAGTGTGTGGCAGTGCATTACTCTGGGAAATGGAGGCAGCCCACCCAAAGTGTTTCTCTGTGCCGGCTGCCTTTGTGGATGGGGATCAGGCCCAGGCCCACTGAGGGTAACGAGGCTCAGACATGCCCAAGATGTGCAGGCACGGCCATGGGGATGAGGAAGGTGCACACAAGCTGAGGTACTCGTGGTTGTGTCCCTGTGATAGAGGTTGGAGATACATGTGGGAAATCAGGCTCAGCAAAGCCCTTCACAAAACTCACTTGGGGTACAGGGCTGGGATTTCTCTTGGGCTGTTGATAGGCCTAGTTTTGACATTGGACTCGGTTGCAGGGGGTTGACTTGCTGTGTCCTTTGGTACTCCCACCTGCCAGTACCTTAATTCCTGTATTTCGGTTTAAATTCATCTTGCAAATCAGGATAAATAGATAAAGTACGGGTTTTTTGTTTGCAATGAAATACTTGTAATGTATCTTATTGTACTGTAAAGAAGGACAGTGTAACAGCTATAGTAATATCAGATAGAGTAATACAAGAGTCAATATACATATTTTTAAGAAAAAAGGTCATTATAGATTTTTTTTCCCAAAAAAGGAATTCAAGTTATTTCTCATTTCCTTCAAACCCCTGTGACCCCTTTATTGCTCTCACTGAATTTTAGCCCATTATAGATTTACTCTGATTGTCCTTTGTGGTTATGCTGCATTCATCCAATCCATTAATTTTATTCTTTGTCAAACAAGATAGAAACAGAGCTTTCATGTCCTTCTGGCGTTCTTATACTCAGTCATATTTAAGATGCATAATTATTTTGTTTTAGGAACTTGGTGTTCCACTGTTCTCCACATTCTAAGCTACCTCTGCCAAAGTGTCTGTGTAACATAAGAAATCTTTAAAAAGTCTCTAACCTTCTAGAACACAAACAAAAGTGAGAAATGCAGAATTTCACAGTAAAGTATACAAAAATCCAAGAATGGCGGGACATTCATGTACATTTTCCCAAACCTGAGCATTTTGTCATCCCTTTATTTTAAGTGTCTTTGTAGCAACGAAATTGTGGCATTGCCAGAAGGAAAATAAAAATGAATAATACATGGTAAGGCACAGCCTGTAAGCTTTTAATTTTGTTAGGGTCAGAAAAGTTGCTTATATTTTGTCCCTGTTTGTGTGTTTTTTTCTTTAACAATTTTTTCTTGGTTTTCTTTTTTTCTTTTAATTTCTTGAAACAAACAATCTCTATCTCTGCTCTCATCTAGGCTAATAATCTGATATGATAAATTTGTTTCAAGAGTTAGATAGCAAAGTCTTTACAAGCACATTGCTACTTCCTTAAACTAACTTTTTACATAAATTTATTAGACTGAAGTAATTCTGAACTTTTCTGTCTCTGGTGTCATGGTGAACACTTGATGTCTGCTGTGCATTGCTTAACTGTTGGTGTTCGGCTTCTTCTCACAATACTCTTTTTTTGCCCTGGCTGACCATAGGAAACCATTCCAACCCAAATACTTGCCTGAGCAAATTTAAAATTTAAGAGAACATATATACTTCCATGCAGTGCTGAGATTAAGTTTCTGTGAGCAGCTTTACCAGCAAAGACCTTAAGTGCTTTATCAAGCACTTTATCAATAAAGCCCACTATGCAAGGAGTAAATGTGCAGAACATGTGAAGGTTGGACAGAACAAACCAAGCCAGCCTGCCAATAAATATCGCTGTATAATGTCAGCATGTTTCATTCAGCTCTGCTTTCTCACGCATGCTCAGTGGAGAAGCTGGGAAATTACCTGTCATCATTTCTGCAAGCTGGGCCTTGCCTGAGAAGGGAAAACACCAGAGCAGCTGAGCGACCCTTCCTCACTTTTTTGTTTAAAGCATTCTTTAATGAAATGCTTTTTGAAGGAAAAAAAATCCTTAGATCCCTGAATTGAATGGCTGAGCACTGTTAGAAATGGGCTTGCAAATGCCAAATTCATTAAAATCAATAAGTACTCATCACCTCAAACAGTCAAAAACGAAATCCTGTCAGTGAGGGTCGGTTGGTGGGAGAAAACTCAGCAGGCTGTAATTTCTCCAGAGTTTGTCTAATCGGAACCCTAAATATTCTGTTTGGCAATGACTTGTGTATTTGTGCTTAAAATCAGAGAGGAGTCACATCTCTTCTAAAATTTCAGCTCCATCTCCTTTCATCTGACATAAATCATCTGCTGAAGGCTGTGGGGACTGGGTGTCCTGAGCTGGGGGCATAGTCCCCTGACAAGGCTGCCCTGGCTGCCGGGCAGTTGGAGGGCGGACAGAGTCCTCTTGACTTTGATGTGTGTTGGATGCGGCTGCTCATGTTTACATCTATTGAATCAAATAATTTCTTGTGGCACAGCTAATCAAATTATTGGTGATCAGCAATCGGGCTGCAAGAGGTGAACTAAGGACATGCTCTGGCCTGACCCATTTACAGGGGTGCCAACATTGTTGTGTGAGATTGATTTATTAAAGCAGAGGAAAAAATGCTTAAAAATTAAAAATGGCATGTCAGTTTCTAAAGTCTTAGCAGCAGTACAGTAAGTTGCAAAGAGATGGTAGGATTCTTACTAAAGGATATTTAAGCCTCAGTAAAAAGAACACATCATTTGTTTCACAAAGAAGCTGAGATCATTCACCGTATAAACCATATTTTTGAAAGCCAATTTAAACCACATGTAAATAAATGTCAAGCAATCACTAGAAAAGTAACTGTTTGAGCAAGTACTGAATGTGCGCTTAAATCCTTTTTTTTGCACAGACTTTAATTATGACAGACTTGCACTTTTCCATAAAAGTGGTAGAATGTATTATTTTTCACACACATCCCTGACTGTTCATGTTTTCATTTATTTTTCCTAGCTAATGAAACCCCTTCAATATAAAGTCGTTAAAGACTGACATCTAGGCTTTCTTAATTACATAGATTTCAATGTCAGCATTCAGCATCTTGCCTCACCTATTTAAAGTCATATATGGAAGTTCAGTAAAATACTAATCTGTCTGTCTTCTTCCAAAAGTTTGATACAGAAAATTAATTATTTTACATCTTTTAAAATACTTTTTCTTATTCCCACCTTTATTGTTATTCTTTTCTTTCTGTACTGGTTTTCCATTATTTATTTCCATCCTGGGGCGATGGTAATACTAATTCATAAAATGAATTAAGAAAATAATGCTGTGATATGCTAAACTGCCAAGTAAAAGAGCTGCAGTATGCAACAACCAAGAAGGAATTTTGAAAAACATACTGCAACTCCCTTAGATACTGTGCTTGGTGTTATACTCAGGAGCTGGCATGAAAGCTTACTTTGCAGTGGTAGTTTTTTTAACAATGTCTGAGCAGCATGAAGAACAGCTTACTGAAAGAGAAATATCTAGACAAAAAAAATTTCATACCCATCGCTAGCAATAACTATAAATAAACATCCACACATACACATCCTTGTGCCAGATTTTCCTGTGCATTCTTTGAAACAATGCTCCTTATGTTGAGAGCTGAGTTTTGAAATGCTTTTCAAACTAAATTTGTGGATTCCACTTGTACAAATTTATGTCAGTCTTTACATTTTACAAAATAAAATGTTTTTTTTTCCCCTGAGCGTTCCCAGTTAAATTTAGCCACATTTTGACAGTTCGACAGCATTGCAGGGGGAATGCTGCGGGGTCCTTTTTGGGAATGTGGAGTTCTCCACATTTCAGTTGAAGTGTGAATATTTCCAGTCCCTTTTACATGAGGCTCGTTGTAGGATTTCTACATTAACACTCCCCCCCAGGATCTAACAACAGCACTATAGCTCACTGCAGATCCTGTTCATTTGGCAGGGTTTGTCACTGTATCAGTTGAAGTGAAAAGGATGGACAGTTATATCCTGAAACTCCTTGCCTGTTTTCTTGTCGTTAATCTTCTCTTCTTCACACAAGACGAAGCAAACATTGTCCTTGTCAAATGACAAATGAGGCACAATTGGTGACTTGCATGTTTGTCAACAGAAGCAAGATCAAATGATTGCTCAGCAACACAGGAAATCCAATGATTTTTGACTAATTAGCAAAATAATAATAACGTCTGCCTAATGATTACCTTGTTCTGGGTTGTGGCCTTTTATCAGACAGCTGTAGACTACTGCTTTGAAGGGAACCAGTGGTTTTCTTTGAAACTAGTGTCACGGACTGGAAGAATTTGTGACAAATCTTCTGAGACTTATTGCTCCTTTGTGGAGTTGCTATAATTGGGAAGAAAAATGAGCCTGTTTCTAAACATTTAAAGAGGAAATTACCTTCTCTCCAGATTTTATTTGGAAAGATTTTTAAACTTGTTAGCATGAGTATGTGTGTGCATGAGTGTGTATAATAATTTTCAAAAGGATGAATGTATCTAAAGGTCAGTTAAAACCTACAAAAAAAATCTTTATCACATAGCAACAGCAACAGTAAAAAAGACAGAGGCTTACCTGCAGTACAGTTCTATCACAAAAGTAAAGATCAGGAAAACATTGGCAGTGAAGCCACTAAGAAGACCACGTTTGGAGCTTGTGGTTTGTATTCTGCATCCCCGTCACGTGGATTTTTAGTGTGAAGCTTAGCAAGTTGCATGTATTTGCCTGCAGTATTATCCGTCAGCACTAGCCTGAGCACCAAAGGTTTGAATGGACCGATTTCAGCCTGCAGACAAGTGCTAAATTCAGCAACTCAGCCAGAGCTGCTAACCCCGAAGTCAGGCTATACTTTGGGAAATGTGGGCCACTACCTTCCCTCATGTTAGCTGATTCACTGGCAAAGCAATAATGACAGTGGTTCAACACAGTGCAGGTGCCATACCCTTATTGGTCTCCTTACCCTAACTGTCATCAGCAAGGCACATCGTGTCCTGCAAATGGCAGGTACTGTCTTCGATGTGCCATGGATTGGAACTGGTTCCCTTGGAAAGACACGTTCATCAGACAGCTGGTGGAAATTAGCTCTCATCTGGCAATGTTAAGCCAAGGAAGTCCAAAGACTGAGACAACTGTGGAGTGCTACAGGTCAGACCTGAGCATGATTAGCAGAAGCCTGTGCAGCCAGGGCAAAATGCCTGCCTAAATTACTGCCACCAGTTTCACTCTCAACACGTAAAAAATTCAGTGCCTAAAGCCCAGGTACTGACTTCTTTTTTTAGGCTTCTAAACAAAATTGCCCAATTTGGGAAGTGTTGAATAACTGCAGCTCCCACTGAAGTAATTTGGCCTTGATAAATAAATTAAAGCTCAGAAATGTGTAAGTTGATGCTAACTGACCTGTATGCTGCAGCCAGAATTCATGGATGGTCCCTCTGACAAGATTGACTACCCATAGCTATGGGTATCTGTCTCTCACTGTCAGGAGTACTAAAACTCTCTCCCATTAGTTAAATACAGCCCTAAGGGTGAATAACGAAGAAGGTATTGTCACAGATAGTGAGTGGAAGTAGACAGACCAGTACATTTCAGCAATAATGCCAACTACTTGGTGAGTTCAGCAAGGGATTTTGTTGTGAGGTCTAAGCTGAAGGATCCTCGTGCCTTTTTTTCCTTCTATTTTGTTTACCATTAGTTGGCTAAATTCAGATCTTCCACTAAAGAGAGGGACAAAGCTTGTCTTCAAAGCTCTGAAAGTGGTTGCCCATTTCTGAGGAAATTCAGCCTTATGGCATGGTATTGCTTTTTTGGATGGCATTCCCTGCTTCCTTCCCCAAAGGAGAATTGAGTATGCACAGTGACAAGCTGTACATAAGTGTTTCAATATTCAGCTCATGCCATTAGGGTTGCAATGTTGGCAAGAGATCTACTCCAGCTGAAGCGTTTGGATTAATGTGGGTCAGGTGAAAATCACAATATTGTTTAGCGCCTAATTATCTGCTCTCTCTTTGCAGAGCATCAGTCAGTACATCCCTGACTTTGGTGGGTGTCAGAGAGCAAGGAGTCACATCCATTTCCATCATGCTAGGACATTCTGTCTTTGGGCTGAGAGGAAGATATGGCCATTCAGATGCCACCAGTGGAGGTACACAGTGTTCTTCTTAGTACAGTGGAATGCTTGATGTGGTATTTTGGCTGCAAGATAAGAAGAAGAAACTACTTCAAAGCATAAAATCCAGTCACCAGTTCCACACAGAGCTCTCACTGTGACAGAAATAGTTGCCATGAGAAATAGTTCCCCTCTGACTTTCATCCCATCCTACTACCCCTGCAAAGGGAGCCCTGTATAATGTGATGCCCTGGGCTTCTCCTTCCTTCCCTGACAGCCTCTTTTCCTGTCTCTGTCTGCTGGGTAGGAGCCATGAAAGCCCTAGGGGAAAGGCAGTGTCAGGTTCCACTACTATGTCAGCCTAAGCAGCTTCTGAATTATCTAGGTGGCTGCAGAGGTCTTTTCCATTAGAGCAAGTTTTGGTTCATTACCCATTGTCTGTAACTTAGTGAAAACTTTAGTGACCAGAAGTTTCCTTCTGACTGTGGTCACAAAGAGAAGCTTACACATAGAGGAAAGGTAGATAGGACCATACTTCCGATGTGCTGCCTCTTTCACCACAGTCAGTGAAATTTCTCATCCGCAGGAGCAGGGAGGGCCTGCAGGTGTGTGGAGAATGTGCAGAGACAAGTCTGGTGTGCTGGCACTTGGCACAACTTTCTCATTGGTATCAGATGAGTCGAAGCTTGCCAATCCAGCACCTCCTTGCAGAGAGGTGCCTGAGGAAGCGATGCATTTCAGAGAGAGAACAACTTGAATAAAAGTAATGTGCAGGACATTTTCTACTCAATTATTGTTAGATTAAAAAGGACACTCAAAAGTTTATCTTCTTGAATTGTGTACACCTGTGGATAGGTGCAGGGTCATTTCTGGGTTATAGACTGAAAAAAATATATTGTGTTGATATGAGAAATGAATAGAATGAACTTTAAAATGTTGAATTCTGCTGGACTTCGAGTTGTTTTTTTTCCTTCATTGTATTTTTTAAATCTTATTCCACAAATTACAAATGTATGACCGACGTCCTGCAAATTAGGTATGACTGGGCATTACTTATTTATATTATTTAAAATTTTTATTAAGTTGAATAACCCTACTGAGGTTGTAGTCTTGTTTCAGAGGAGACCTGGATGAAATAGGAGTGAAAGTTTTGCACAAATTTCCATAAATTCCAATACATATAAACACCGGCATTAAATTTTAACAATTGTGTATCCACAGACTTTTAAAATGCTGCTAGCATTTCCTTTAAAATAATTATGTCATGTTGCATGAATTACAGTTCTGCACTGCTGTTACATATTTTTTTTCTGTCAAAGACAATTTCAATTCTGCCTGGTATATGTTTTCCTCTTTAAGCTGCACTTACTTCTTTCTGATGTAGATGTGTGACTGGGTATTCAGGTGTAACACGTAAAGTCACAGGCTGTGCAGCAATAGGCATGTGTTGATTTTTCCAAGACTCTCGGTCCCATGTGTTTGATAGACTTGGGATTTTATAAAACACTTGATATGCACCTACTGTGGCTGCAACATCTTCCTGTTGGTGCCCTGCTCTGTTCTTAACTCCTACCCTTATTGCTTAAGCACTCACCTTTTTAATATCCATAAAATTTGGCCCTTATCTGTCAAAGATGGAGGCAGGTATGTCTTTTTCCAGTGAGAGTATTCAAGTCCATAAAATTAAACATGTAAATAAGGATTGAAGCTGTAAATCACCAGCTTCTCAAGGCAGAGAATTGTTATGCATTGTATTTGCACAGTAAACAGACTCTCTGTTCTTTGTTGTTGAATATAATGCAATAATACGCACACACGGAATCAGAATTACAGCCTGAATTGCTAACTCAAGCTTTGGTTAAAGAAAGGAAGGTTCACATTTTCAGATCTGAATGACAAGCGCGAAGGTTCTAAATCAATATTTAACATCACCTGTTTTTTTTAATCTTTGCCTTAAACCAACAAAAAAATTGACATTTTTTTCTTTTTTTTTCTTTCTTTCTTTTTTATTTTCCCCCAAGCAACAGCACAGAAAACATTTAGTCAGGGTCTTTCACCAGGCTGTTTCCACTCAACAGCTTTTACTATTGCGACTTTACTGTTGCTCTGCAACTTTGGCCGCTAGTGGGAACTCGGTTCACAATGTTCTTAGAAAGGCCTACTTTTCTTTTGAAATTGCCTTTCATGTTTTCCCAGGTGCTCATGGTAGATAGCATGGGGTTAAGGCAAGCTTGAAAACTGCATACTCTTCAAGAAAAAATAGTGTTTAAGCTAGCTTTCTGCACTCCTCTTCACTGCCTGTATTTGGAGGTGCTGCATTGGTTTTGACAGTATTCACACCAGTCTGTCTGAAACAAGGCTCTGGTTCATTGCCTTGCATATTCACAGACAAAAAACCGCATGGGTCCTTATATTTAATAAAATATTGATAGCCTTTTTGCTGCTTTCACAAGGCAGTAGCAAAATGGTGGCACAAAAGAATTCCCCAGCCCAACATATTCTGTGCTTAAAATGCATTATTCAAAACTCCAGAAAGCGAATGACCACAGAAGGTTTTAGTTCAAGAAGGATGCCCACAAGTGTTTTAACAAAAACACATTACTGAATTTTGCTTACCAGTCATGAGAAAAAAATTGAAATCAATACTGCATGATCCAATGCAAACCAGAGTCTGTATCATTAAGGGAAATAGCATTGTTTAAAAAGTAAAAATAGTTTCTGGAAGACTAGACAAAGGAAAATGTCACTATGCATTGTGAATATCAGCTTTTTGGATTACAGATTTTGTCTGTTGCCTGGAAAGCTAATCTTTTAATGGAAGCTTTAGTTTCA
The DNA here is from genome assembly GCF_000695765.1 of Mesitornis unicolor. NCBI lineage: Eukaryota > Metazoa > Chordata > Aves > Mesitornithiformes > Mesitornithidae > Mesitornis > Mesitornis unicolor. The sequence goes on from NW_010172361.1 coordinate 20,187, forward strand.
CTTTTACAAGGGAAAACTTGTAAAAGAAATCAAGGTTTTATTAGCATTCAGAAGTGAAGGTTATATTATATTTTATGAGCTTGAATGGTTTATAACATTCCTCCTGATGCATTATTTCATTATTGTTTATATGTACTTTGATTAATTTAAGTAAAGCTTTACAGTCTTGCAGTGTGGATCTCTCTCTGCAGTCTGGTAGGCTAAACATTGACCCAAATTTAGCTCCGTCTTTGCTACTCTGCAAAGTTATAGTCTGAACTGAATTAAGCTATTTGAGATAGCAGTCACAACAGCTTTTATGCTTCTGGCTTACAAGACAAAAAGATCTTACATATTTTCTGGCCCCCCAAGTACCCTTGAAATCTCCTGGTACTTCGAATATTGCTTTCTCACTAAGATGTGTTCTTGTACACTGTCTTTGGAAAAGTTCCTCCTAGTACAATCCAGCTAAGGCCATGGTTGCCATGCCTCCCTCCAAAAGAAGTCCTTGGCTTGCTGATACCATCAGTCTTCTAAAACAGGCTATAGTCTGTGATTTATAACCTAAGAGCTGCTTGACTGAAATTTGTGCCAGTGTTTAAAAATAAAGCCATATGCTCCCCATCATTGTTTAGATGGATGCAAGCAGTGTGAGGAAGATGAGATTGCAAATCTATGGAAAGACATGATACCTCTACAAATTGATGAGAGTCTGTGGCAGACACCCAAAACCTGTTACTTCCTGGTACCTTCATTGTAATAATTTGTTTAATTTAATATTGTTAATACGGATACCAAGGACTTGGGGTTGATTCAAAATACCAAATGTATGCCATGCACAAATTCCAGCTAGCAATAAGATTCATGCGGTGCTTTAGAACACCACTAATTAAACTTCACAGCATCCCAGGGAAGTAGCTGGCAGCATCTTCATTTAGCACACAGGAAATAGCTGGCAAAAGGTTAGTGACTCTCCACCACACATGAGTCAACAAACAGCACCAGTATTTGAGCTTCTCTATTAGTGTCAAAGTGCTAGAGTTGCCTGTGTCTTAAAAGGATAACCACTGCCTGCCTACCTTTTCACTTGCTTTTGGGAACAGACTCGAGGACCTCTGATGAGAGGTTCCACCAGCTCTATCGTCCCACATGGAGCCAAATTCAGTTTTGCAGATGTAAATCTGGAGTAACTTTTCTGATACTAATACAATTGCAGCAAGTCACCATGATATAAATAAGAGCTGTGTTCAGGCCAGTTAATTAACATAAAATAAGACAGAAGTGGACACTGAACACTGAGATACTCTTCTTTCAAATGTCTTCTGCTTCATAGTTTGCTAAGGATACAAATCCCAATTCACACTGATATTTTGTACCAAAAAAATGGTGGCAGCCATTTCAAAGACAAATGCTTCTATTCTCTTCTCAGTGTATAAAGGCAAAACTAGACATTTCCTATCAAGAGTGAAAGGAATTATGCAGGCTGAATATCCTATGCACCAACATTAAAATTGCTAACCGATGAGAAGAAAGATGGGTGTGCTGCTATTTGTAACACAAAATGATCAGAACAAAAGTCAAAGCTGTAATGCATTCACTTACTTAAAAATGTGTATTGTTATACAAGGCAATTAAAGAGTTTCAGACAATTCTTTATGTGATCTGCTTTTCAGATGAGACCTCAAATTGAAGCATCTGATTATTAAAGCTCAAGTGGCAGTTCTCGTTAGAGGTGTTAACCCTAATATGCTCTCTAAATTCTAAATCAGTTCATCATGTTCTCCCCTCCTAAATTCTCCATGGCTTTTATGTGATAAGACATTCTTCTCTTCCATTCCTAAAAACTGTCCTAAAAGTATTACTCAAACCATGTGACTAACTTGCGTATCCATTTCAGTAGTGAATGAAGCAACCTTTTTACACAGTCTATAAATTATTTTAAGAAAACTGACCATCTGATACGGATATTTTGTTCTCATCTACCTTGACAGTGAAGTTGTTGAAATGTATTTTATCTGTATATTGATAGGTACAAAGCTCTAACTTTTGACTGGGAGAGGGTGTAAGCATATAATAACAACAACCACAACCACAACAACAACAGCAACAACAATGTGAATACAGTTATCAGAACCCACTCAAATATCAAAATTCAATTGATGGGCTCTGAAGATAGACACGTAAAAGCTTAATCTTTTTTTTTTCTAGTCTCTTTTTGAGAGAAGAGTTTCCTTCTGGTGCAAGAAAATCTGTCAGGTCTCACAAAACTCAGCTGCATTGACTAAGAAATTAGACAAATGATGCAATCTTAAGGGATAGAAAAGGACTCTTGGTACTCCTGGTAATTTAAAAGTTTTGTGCATGTGTACTAATAATGTACTAATATTCTTCTCCAGCTTTCTATTAAGTGCTATTCATATTCTTTGTAACTGCACAGCAGCTGAGATGGGATTTCATTTTGCATATTTGTACTGTATCTAGCATATCCAAGCAAAATTCGTATTTGTAAGATAGGTAAAGAGGTTAATATGATCACAGAAACAGTATCTTTTTTGCCTCATTAGCTAATATTAACTTCAAGGAGTTCCAGAAATAACAGCTGATTAACACATCTGCACAACAGAGGTTTTAATTTGTTTGTGATTTAAAAATGAACATAGTTTGAATTACTGTATATTCTGTAATGCATGCAAACATAATCATTGGTACAGTTTTCACTAGTGACAGAGAGCAAGGTGCATATGTCATGTTACAAATGTAGAGAATTTAGTGATGAGTACTGGCATTTACAAAACCTCTGTTCTGCCTAATTCCACATTTACTTTCTTTTCAATCACAGCAAGTAACTCAGTAGCAAATGTTCTTATATATAATGTACACTTGGAATAGCTTCCCTACTAAAAACCTGACTGAGGGAAAAAGCACGCAGTGAAACAAAAAGAAGAGAGAAGTAGAATTTTAATAAACATTTATTCTCAGGAGGACATGGGTTTACTGTAAATATACCACAGTAGTATCAAAGCAACATTTCTTTTGAACTGAAGAATGCAAATTAGGTTTACCTTACTTCCATATAATTTGCTGGTTGTAATCCTAATAATATATTATTTTCAAAGGAAAGCTAGATGTGCTCTGCCCTTGTTTTCTAACTGAAAACTGGGTCTTGCTAACAATTCCAAACTTCCTAGCTGTCAACATTTCTACAAGGTCTGAAATGCATTTTCAAGTTTATTAATAAGTTAGGGTGGAAAAATAATTTTCTGTGAATAGGGTAAACTTTTGATCGTTTGTGACTGATGATATTTTTCAACAGCTGGTGCCATGTTCTGCCTTCCGATAATATGTATAAGTAGTTCTCCTTGTAGTTAGGGGGGATGTATTTGGGTACCTCAATGCTCAACTTGGCTAAGAGTTCCATGTGTTTAAAAGTTTGTACTGTGTAACTTCAGCAAACTTTAAGTGCTATGGTCGCAGCACCATCTAGAAACTCATTCAGGGTCCATATCTGCTCTTTCTGATGTCAGTCAGATAATTTTAATTACTGCTGTCTGGAGCAGGGGTCAGGCCCATGTTACACACGGAATTGTTTTCCTCTCCAGGAGAACACTTGTCTGCCTATAATCTTATATTTATTGTCACCTTGATACTTTCCCTTAGAGATATTTAACTGTTCCTTATATCTATTGATCTGTTCTTCCATAGATCCATTGATTTTCAGTTGCATCATTTTGCAGTACAATGGATAATGGTCATTTGTGGGTCACTCCAAATTATGTTTGCCTTCTTTTTTTTCTGCTTTCTCATCGTTGTATAAGATGTTTATGCAGTAGAAAAAATTATGTTCAAAGTTGGTAATTTTTCAACTTTTCTGATTAGGAATAATGTGAAAGTAGGAAAAAAAATAGTTTTTCACATTAGGAAAAAGATTAGGATTACTTCTGCCTCTGCTCTGTGAATTTGTGCAAAATGCAGTCTATCAAGGAAGATCTCCAGAAAAGTATATTTATGTGTGGCTTCAGAGAGGAAGCGCTATGCTACATCTTTACTGTCAGTGCAAGATGTGAAGCCCATGGGAGAGTTGAGGAGCAGTTAGTAAAAAACCCTTAAATGTGAGGATGCAGGGGAAATTACGCTGAGTGTATCTACTAAATAATCATCTTCTAGGTTCCCATCTCCAGGAAGAAGAGAATTATTCCCTTGTTTTTTGGGGTAAATATAAGTTCACTTCTCTTGGCTTTACTGATGGAGTATGCCTGCTGGACGTTTGCATGCACTTGCATTTTGCCAGGGGGTGCGACATGTGCAACCCCAAACACCTCTTCTTGTGTGCCCATACGCTATTTGTGTGTGGTGCTGTTCACACACCTTTGCAGCGGACAGAATGACAGTGACTATAAAGAAATACCTAGTCAATCTGTTGATTATTTACTACATTCACTTTAATACATTGTATAATGTTAAAAAGCTACTCTGGGATTTCTCTTACCTCATTTTGGCATTCTAAAACCTAACTTAGCCAATTGCCCAGGCTCCCTCTTGCCAGTGAAGAACATAAGTAGACATCTCTTGAGCACAGTTCATCAGCTGTCTCTAACTGCTATTTTGGGACGGGGTGATTCATCCTCTTGAAGTACTTCTTACTTTACATTGACTATAGAGGAAGACTAGGTATCTAACTCTTAGATGGCTAACGGCAGAAGAGATAAATGGCACTCTTGTGAAGTACTTTATACTTGTCTTATGCAAAGTAGGCATGTGATCAAAAGAGTTTGAAGTACAGTTACCGACTCCCAGAACTGCTTGTGACTCGGGAAAAAGGACTTTTGCTCTTATCTGAATGACCCCATCAGTTGGCCATGTGTCTGATTTGCTTACAAGGCTAAGTTTAAATTGTTAAAGGACTTAGACAGTCCTGTTACAAAGGCTGTATGTAAAACGAACATACAATTTTTAATGGCTGTGATGGGAAGGTCACTTCTGTGAATTACAGTGAATGTATAGAATGCCTTCTGGTTGTAATTAAAAATGCTGAAGAGATCCATGTGCCTGTTGTTATTTTCCATGATCTATGGTCTAGAAGAAATATCCTTTAAATCAAGCTTAGCCTTAGCTTTTTATCTTAAGTAAATACATGAGGCATTTATAATGTAGGTAAGCAGGCAGTAGGAATCAAGAACTTTGGACTTTTTATAGAAGTGTAAGTGGAAAAAACTTTGCAGACATTACTTTAAAAGATTACCCCCCAGACAATCTCTCCAACCACTGTCAACAGCGAAAACAAGTTAAAAGCTTGAGTTAAATGGTTTGTATATAATACATTGTCCTTTTGAATAACTGAGCTTGAATCCATTTGAATCAACAGTATTACCTGTCATAAGGAACTACAGTTTTCAATATCAAAGCACCTTGAATAAAAGCCATTACTCTTTTTAAAATAAAAAGTTATTTCCATTGTGCTTGTAGCAGCAGAAGTCCTACTGTTAACTTTACACTTATTTAACGTCCCTTTCCTGTGGATACCTCTTTGCAACACTCCACTGCAGTAGCTGTGGCTATGCAGCATCCCCTATTAGACAATTCAATAAGACTAGCAGGAAGAGAGCCCTGGTCAATGCATACATTTCCAGTTCTGCCCCATGTGCAGCCTTCCTTTAAGTGTCAGCTCAGGACATGACACCTTGTGGTTCTCTTGTTGGGATATTTTGCTCTCATTCAGCTTATTTTGTATGTATGAATTCAAAAGAGAATAGTCTGGGAAGAAGAAGAAAAAAAAGAGTTCCTGTTGATTCCAGTAAATGCAAAAGAAGTATTACTGATAAATCAGAAGTAACTGCTGCTGCTGTGTGACTGTGACTATTTGTCTTTGTCTCCCTATGTGTTTTGGTCTGCAGCCATTAATAGCTTGGACGCCATGAAGCAGTAGCAAAAGGGAGTGTGTTAGAGCAGCAGGCCAAAATTAAATTACAGAAATCTTGTTCTTTGCATTAAAATCTCCACTAAGCAATGGAGGCTTGTAATCATCTGGATCTTCCTTAAAAACAATGGCCCTCCATGCAACTGGCTACACTCAGTTCATTCATGCTGTCAGCTTCCTTTATTGGCTGTGGGGAATGCAGTATTGATTCTTGAACTCAACAGCAGCACAAAGAGCCACTAGTGCATGGTCAAAATGCAGCAATAAAGGGTTGGCAGCTTGAGAAAAGCAGCCATTCCGTTGCACAAACAAGGTCAATTAGAGGACAGTGCAGCATAACATAAATAACATTAGCAGCCCTCCTCAGCCATGATGAAAGCATGCTGGGAAGATGACAATAAATAAAAGAGGGTTTAATGCAGAGTAAATTAAAAAATCATTTAATGTAATTTGATTTAAAAACTTGCATCTCTTCCAAATTATCATGAATTAAAAAATGCTTACCTTTAAAAAAAGACTATTCTTTTCAGGTAAATCTCTCTATAAATTAATTATGTATATATGTAAAACTGAATGGGAACATATTGTTTAATAAATGGTTAATTCTTAAATTACAGCTGTGGGATATGATATCTGCCTGTGTAATCTCTTACTTTTTATTAATACAAATCTTTCAGTGTCATTTGAGTGTAATAATAGGACAAAATCGTATCTGCATTTTTAGTTCAGAAGTTATAAAAAGTTGCAAAGGATTTTTATGTCTTTCTTTAAGATCTTGTAATTATTATCTTTTTTATATGAGAGACTTTTTCTTATTATTATGCCAGCTCAGAATTAATTACAAATGTAATATACATCATTCTACTCACGCATAGAGTACGCTAAGCAAATTAGGCTCTTAAAATAGATAATAGACTGTGTAAAGAAGCTGAGGAAGTTTCAAAACTATTTAATTATTTAGACAGCAAAATAATAATTCATTTCAAAACCTTGTGAAATAACAAGTGTGCTGAAAACTGACACAAGAGTTAGGTTTAGAGCTTTGGTTTACCTGTGCAGTCTTTTAATTTTCTCAACAGTATAAGCCTACTACTGGACCCCTACTCACTTTCTTGAGCTTTTGGAGGTATTCACATCAACTTTTAATATACTTAACATCCATTAAAACAGGAAGGAATTGGACTGAGACCTGTGGTGAATATTGAGTATGAAGTCATCGTTGTTTGTGTCAAATCTTACCTATGTTGTAAAGCCGTATCTTTTATCTGCCGCAGTGCGATATTAACCATGTCATTCTACACAAAGTATGTGCAAGACCTCTGAAGAGGTGTAGAAACAGCAAGGTTTTCCCTGTGAAACAAATGGCTTTTCCAAATTATTCTATGAGAATTCCCTGCTACACTGTCAATGGAATCAGTAAGAGCTCCTTGCTTCAGAGAGCAATAGAAATGCCTTCTGGACTGACTGGAAGTATGAGAACTTTATTCAGCTAATAAGTAAAGTAATGAGTAGAATGCTGTTTCTATTTTTATAAGCTTGAAATTTCAATACAACTTGAAGGTAGTGAGGAAAAGAGGAAGAAATTAGTTTGTTCTGATTCCTGCCAGCTAGGAAGCACATGGTAAAGGATTGCGAGTCTTAGTGTATATGTCCTAGGCTCAGACTTGATTTTCTTGGAAAGTACAGCTATCCTTAATTCATTTTTTTGAAGCTGCTGATTTTTGTCAGACAAAGTAAAACCAGAGGATGAAGACAATAGGAAGAGGACAAAGACCAATAAAATAAAAGGAGTAAATATGAGAAGTTCTAATATTTTTGTCACTAGGAAAACTTTGTTTTTGCTGTCCTTCATTCTGGTGCCAAGACAGGCTACAGTAAAAGTCCTTATTAGGCAAATAAATGCATCCAGTGACTTCTGACCAATTATTGTACTGTGACGCCCAAAATTGAACACAGAACTCAAGGTGTGGCCTCACCAGTGCCAAGTACGGTGGGACAATCGCTTCTCTAGTCATGCTGGCTATACTATGCCTGATGTGAGCCAGGATGCCATTGGCCTTCTTGGCCACCTGTGCACACTGCTGGCTCATGTTCACTCGCCTGTCAACCAGTATCCCCAGGTCCTTTCCTGCTGGGCAGCTTTCCAGCCACTTGTCCCCAAGCCTGTAGCACTGCACGGAGTTGTTGTGACCCAAGTGCAGACTCGGCAATTGGCCTTGTTGAAGCTCAGATATCTCCTGAAGTTCAGATACTCCCACATTATGCTACTAATGAAATGAATGTTTTCAAACACTTTGTTGTTTTTTTCTCAACACCGCCAAACTGCAATTCCTTCTGGGAATGAACTTCCCAGCTTCATTTTTTGGAGATGTGAGAGATGGTCCTGTCACTCTTGAAGTGTCACTCTGAAAAGCATCATGTATTCTACTGCTGATTCTCTCTTGATACTTTGTTAGCTCATTCTGTTAAGAGGTAGATACTTTTCTTACTGTAGTTTTATTTTCAGAAGAGGCCTTAAGAATATGTTTTATGATTGCAAAAAGTCTGCATTCTTTGCATGAGGTGGGTAGCAGCAGAGAGAGACATTCAAAGAGATTGCAAATGGAGACTTACGACTACAGATGTTGCACCTCACAGCATATATATGTAAAGGGAAGAAGAATGCTCTCTAGTCCAGGAGCAATGTGCTCCTCAGAAATTTGGAAAGCTGCAAGGTTTGACTGCAGCTCAAACTATGGAAGGCTTTTTACAAGAAATCACATGATTTGACAACATACTCCAGTGGAGGCAGAGTGGAGAAACTAGACTGGACACAATGATGACACATTTATGCTCATTCTTCGTTCTTGCAAGTGTAAAGACAATTTCTGGGAAGTAGAGAAGGAGTGTGGTCATTCTAGGTCCAGGTCATACTACAACTTCACCATGAGGAGATCAAGAAGCAACAATATAACTGGTTCTCATTCTTCTGGGCCACACAAGAGAAGTGAAAGTCCACATAGGGTCTTTTTGTATAAGCCTGTAAAGGAAACAAAAATTGGAAACAGAATTTGTAAAGCATTGGTTCTATATCTCACTGAAAGAGACCAGCCTTTGAAATAAGCACAAGAGTAACATGCATAACACCTAGAATGGAGCTGATTGTATTTCTTATGAAACATAGTAATGTCATGGTTGAAACTGTGAGGGGTTTAGATGTTGGGAGCTGAGAATATAACAAGCCCAACCCTCATAATTGTGTATTTAGAAATGCAGAGGATATCACAACTCTGAAGAGAAATATCATAGTATAGAAGCGCTTAAGTACATTTAAAACTGGAGGTCTTGCAGAAAATATTTTATCATCAGTCAACAAACTGCACAAGATATACAGGATGTAGGAATAAGAGATCCTTATATGTTTGACTCAAAGACCTTGAGTCAAAAAAACTCATCAGAGGAATAGTGAGAAATTTAGTGTCAGGAATCTAACAGCTCTCAACACCATTTCTCCCCCCTCTTCATTACATGATCCATCTTCCAGAGTGGTATAAACAGCAAACACTGGTATCTCTGTTTATTTGCCCTTTTGAAGTGCCTCATCAGAGAGTCACCAAAGACATGCTTTACTCTCATGTATCTTTGTCATGTCTCTATTCATGAAAATGGAGGAGGAAACGATTAAATTATGGTTAGTCAGTCTCGTGTTCAGTTTAGATTATGAGAACAGAGCTTCAGATGGTATCTTTGGGAGAACTTGTTTTAAATTCCCTTTGGAAGGTGATTTTCATGCACAAAAGTCATCTTAGGAAAGAGCAGTTCAGGAGGATATTTTCACCTTAGGTTTTTTTCTTACCTTGGCTGTACTCATAGCCAAGAGTGAGAGCTGTATGGTGGTAATGGTGCAGAAATAAGAGCCTGCTTTACAACCAAACAGACTCAAGAGCTGAGTCTGAATTCAAAAGTCTTAATGGTTAATAATGCTTATAGGACGGCTGTATTGCTAGCATGCCAAGGGCTATTATTCAGTGCAGAAGATGACCCCAAAAACCAGTTTCCACTTAAAAGGAACATGGGATTTCACAAATGGATTTTGTGCTTGCAAGGAGAGGGGAAGACTTGACATTTTACAAACAAAAGTCCTTTCTGCTTTAGTAACCTCTTCACCCTTATGGGGAAGAAGAATAAGAGGATTCTGAAACAATCTGTACAGAATCTGTTTGTTATATGATGTGAACCATGGACAGATATAATTTAAGTGTCCCTTGCATACAAGTCCGTAAAGCCTACTTTCTTCATTGTTTAAATACATTTTGCATCTATATTTTGTTCATATATCCTGGTTAGATTCCCAATGGTACTCCTGTAAAATATCTCTTAATCACTCTTTTCTTCCTGTGAGCTCTTCCTAAAATCTTTCTATCAAAAAACCCTCTTTTTTTTTTAGCTGCATGCATATAAACATTTAGACATCAAAAAGTCTGCAGTAGGTAAAACCATTTCATTAATGATAGAAATAAATCTAGTGATAAAATATGCCTATGAGATGATGAACAAAGACACATCTTTTTAATTTGCGTACTGTTTCATTAAGAAACTTATAATACAGTTACCTCAATAATACACAAAGAAAAATCTTGTGAAATGTGTTGATACCTCTTCAAAAATGAGTGAAAAAAGAATATTTACTTCTTTTTTTTTTAGAATTGTTGTTCTAAACTGGTGGTACAAAGAAAATAAGAATGACAGCTCATTCCAAGTGACCGATCTTGGTACTCTTTTGTGCTTAAACGATGTGTTCTGAAAATATAAGTCCTAGGACCCCTAGCAACTCTCAGTACCCCCTCAATGTCCTCTAAATAGCTTCTTTTTTCCTCTTTTCCCTGCCAAGAGCAATGGCTTCATTTGTATCCCTCTTTGGAAATATTAGAATAAGAAAAGTGGTGTATGAAAGAAAAAGGAAAAGAACCTACAATCTTCCATTTTACCCAAATAACTAATAGAGTAATCAGTATTCTAGATATCATACTAGCAAGTATGGAGACATATTTAGATCTATGGCACTTTCCCACCTCTTCAGAAAAATATGTGAAGACCAATTTCCCTGACATCTTTTCAGACAGTAAAGTTACTAGAATTCTTTTCAAATTGCATTGTTGTTTCTTTGAATAAAATCTAAACATTAAAAATCACAACATCCTGAAACAAGGAAAAAGTCAAGTCAATAATTTTCCATGGCTTACGTTTCCTGGAAGGGACTGCACTCCACCCTGAGACAGCATAGACTTCAAGAGATTATCCTTGAATGTATAGGCAATCAGATAATCTATGCAGTTTATGTAAAGTTGGTCAAACAACAGGGTATTAAAGACAAGTATATGTTATAGTTTCATAGAATGACATGCCTCAATAGTTGTTGAACAGGAATCAAAGGATTCAATGCTGTTAACCCCAAGGCATGCCATTACTGGACAATAATATGTAAGTGAAATGCATTATTATGATTATAAATAGGTCATTTCTAATGGAAATATACTAGATGCAGATGGGAATAGCAAATCATGTGAAAAAAGAAATGACCTTTAACGGAACAAAGACCAGTAAACAGAAGAGACTGCATGAGACTTCTCTCTGCTAGAGGAAGGAGCAGTCCTTGTTTGTCAGGGAGGTACTGGGGAAGATGCACATCTCCTGCCCATTGTTTTTCCTGCACCCAGTTGGCTGCAATTCTCAGTGCATGCAGGCTGTCTGCAGCATGGGAGGGTTAGGAAGGGCATAGGAAAGGACTGAATATCCAATTATTGTCTCTGGCTGTTTATCACTGCTGAATCTAAACAGAGAATGGAAGGGATTTAAAACAATATAAGAGAATCCAAGGCACCCTTGACCTCATTAGCAGAGATAATAAAGATGATTCATAAAAGGAACTGTGCACATCATCCTTCAGAGAGATGTCTAAGCAGCTGTTTTGGGGACATTCAGCCTCAGGAAGTAAAAGAAAGATGATTTTACTTCACTTAAGTAACTGGGATTATAAACTCAGAGTGTATGTTAGGATGTAGACTGAAATATAATTATTTTATTTTTCCCTGACAGTCACTGTGAAAAGTCATATCTTCACTTAAGTGATACAAAGACAGAATGGTAGCTACCAGTATAGCCAAGAGTGAAGACCGAAAAACCTTATCCATTCAATGGAAAGCTGCAAAATTCTGTATAGAAATGTGTAATAACAAACAGAAAGCCATAAAGACCCAGGAAGGATTTGGTAGGAAATGTAAAATGGGAATATAGAATTAAAAAATCAAAGTAAATTTAAGAAGGTTTATAATTTTCTTTCAAATTAGTCTTTCATTTAACAGTCTGTGAGTCAGTGTATGAATGCTGCCTGGAACACTGAATTTAAACAAGAGTTTGCTCTTAATGCTGAAATTAGTACTGTAACCAGCCACAAAATGAGTGTTAACTGATCACTCTGACACTGAATACATCTTCCAAAAGGGCTTATCTGCATATATTTTATCTCAAAAGTTGCACAAAAGACATTCTTATCAAAATAGGACCAGTCTGAAATCAACACATCAAAAATTCAGTGCCATATAGCCACTCTGAATTTTAGGTTTGAAGCTGCAACTGCAGTGTCAGTAGAGACCAGAAAGCTTTTAAAAGGCTTTTGCCAAGAGCTTTCCAGTTTTGGCTTGTATGCAAAAACTGTATAACATTCTCTGAGTTGAAATGTTTAAAGGAAATGTTACATTTTTCTACATTAGAAAGTCTTTATTTTATTTTTTTAATATTCTTTTCACATGAAATTCATTTATTCACCTATATATATTCTTATGTTAAAGGATCTAAAGGGGTCATCTTTAATAATTTTCTAATACTCCTCCCTCCAAAAATGACATGTTGTAGCTATGGTATTAATTCAATACATTCCATTTTTGTTTTCAATTTCAAATCATTATTTTAAAAAATCATTAATAACTATTGAACTCATGAAAGCCTGGGTTTATTGTCCTGGAATCTGATGTCCACTAGATAGAAAACAGCCTGTCAGTAATGGTAGACCAAAGATTTGTCACAGCTGTGAATATCCTTTAGCCACATTGTGAGCATTTGTGCTTTATACCCACCCTAATCTTTCAGGCTGTGACCAAGAAAAAGGATGCCAATGTTATTAGTTGTTTCTGAGCTGACAACATTATTGCAATTAAGAGGACTGTTTATATAAACCATGAAGTAGCGTGTGAAACAGGGTATGAGTTATCTTCAACCTTGGAAGTTCCACATCAGTTTTGATTATCTGCATAAATTCAGTCCAAAGTTAAATGCTCTAGTAGTTTTATTTTTGTTTCTACTTATGTTATATAGCTTTTCTATATTCTCGTTTCTAGAACTGAAAACAACAGCAGTTTGAGGTTTTCTTGTGGTAATAAACTCTTGACTCTGTGGAAATTAATTACAAAAGGTTCTTAAACTATAAAGATGGAATGAAGAGACTTATATAGATAAGTTCATGGACTATATTGCTCAACGTACAAGCTCTCATATCTATTCATATCAACTAATGCCATAGAAAAAGATGTTGCAATTTCAGACCTGTAGTTTACCATAGCATTGATCACATGAAGAAGTTGACAGATGAATTTGTAAGCTTGCAAGACACGAGAAAAGTGTATAAAATATCAAATGTTTAGAGGAAGTAGGATGTAAATTCATTGCCTCTATTCTAATACACTAGAGAACATTCAATAAGGTTAAAATTAAAGAAAATTTCAATAGTTTTTCACAGTCTGAATTATATTGTGAAACCCATTGCCATAAGAAGTTACGAAGATCAAGAACGTGACAAAATTAAGAAAAGAATCAGACTTTATAAGCATAGCAGTCCAGTCTAGTGTCAGCCTAATTAGCTATAAGCGTCTGATGTAATAAGTGTTAAACTTTACACTTTAGGATAAAAGTAGTCTTAATTCTGTTATTAATTAGAAAGAGACTTAGGGTATGAGGCAGATAACTAGTATGAGGCTGCTGCAGGATTCTTAGATCTCCCTCTGGAGCACTAAGTGTTTTCAAATAGTTTGTGTTAACAAGCGGACATCATTCTGACCAGCACGGCAATTCACATTTCTATCTAAGTAAATAAACTTTTTTGAATTAAAAAACTGCCCATGATATTACAAGATTTAACCTTTAAGTCTAAATACAATTAATGAATTCTACTGAAGAATGGCCCTACTGTAGAAAATAGAAGAAGGTGAGTTTTATGAAGTTCTCATCAGCTTAAAGAAAAGTAAGTATTTATCTCAGATATATTCATTAATTTCTCAATGTATCTAAACAGAAATCCCACTTGTTCATTAAAATAAAATTAAAGAAATCCCAAATACACGATTGCTGACTTTTTTATTATTCCTTTGATTTTAATTCTATGTATCTTGTAAGCAGGTCGTTAAGATAATGGCACTAATAGTACTTATCTGAATATATGTTGTCCTCTTTAATGTGCCTAGTAATATACTGGTCTGTATGAAATTAAATAGTAACACTAACACATACAGTAAGAAGAAAAAAGCAAGTGTATGAGAAATGTTTCCTTAATAACTGTGACTGTGAAAGCCAAAATGACCTCAGTAAGTTATAAAAAGGTCACAGATCCCCTCATTTATCTAATATCATGAAAACAGCACTTTCAGGAGTTTGCCTGCAGTCAAAGCTAATTACCACCATATTACATAATTTTTGGTATATGATATGTAGATGAGTAAAAGTGTCGTAAACAACCATCAAGCTCCAGGATGATGAGGGAGGAAATGGGCAGCTACCTTTCACACCTCGATTCCAGGAGCTGCTGTAAATCAAGATCAGGAGACGTAATGTTTCTGAATCTTTGAACTCAGCTATTAGACTTTTATTGTCTTTACTAATTTCAAAAGTAAACCTGACTCATGGTTCTTATTACAGATATATAATTAGATGATTGAAAGTTAATGACTTCACAAGCGTATTTCAGGACTCAGGGCTCATCCAAGGTCTCACTAATGGCAGGATTCAAAATCTCTGTCCATGAGCCCGCCAGACAGCACCTCCATGGGAGAGCCGAAACCTCTGGTAACTTATTTGCATATATTCATTTGTTTTGATCTCAGAAGCCATCATTTTTATACCTGCAGGATGTTACTTCAGAAAGACTCTTCCAGTTATAACATGAAAGCTTTATTCTTCGAGGATCCAAGCACCATGGTTATACCCAGCAATTCACATTAATAGTTGCTTACCTTTAAGCACTTAAGCACTGGTTTCATATTGATTTCAGTAGTACTTCCCACATGCTTCAGGTTAAGCTCCAGCTTAAGTGCTTTTACAGATAAGAAAAAAATTGCTCAGTGTCTTGTATGACTGAGTAGTAAACTTTAGGCAAGGAAAGTGCCTGGTAATCTTTTTTCTCTCTAGACTCTTCAAAATATGGCTTTTTAGGGAATTATTGTGATTTCTTGTAGAGTTTCAAAGGCTGTAGTTTTATTTCCTATTTTTGTGGAAATGTTATGGCTCTATTTCTTTTATAATATTCTTGCAGTAATGTTTTATTAGAAATTACTTTGTGTGCTGCTGAAGCCTTTCTCAGTGGCATGATCCCTCTACATGCCTCCTTAGTTCAAGCAGATACTTTTATTTTTTGCTTTAAAATAGAATTCAAATAAGACAAGATAGTTTTATTGCCCTGATTTACATCCCTCATTCTTGATAAATAATATTGTGTATCTTCATAAGTAAATCTGATAATTATTTTACAAGTTAAAATTAAAAGATGGGTATCCTGCAAAATTGACATTTGTGTCAGCCTTTCATTTTTTCTGTCCCATGTGACGATAAAATAATGCAAAATCTTCAGAGTTTCTATATAAATCAAATTAATATTTTTCATGGTTTTGATCTGAGGAACAGAGGTTGCAATTAAGAGAATTAATAATTGTTCTGTCAAGCTGTCGTGCTCATGTAGGCTACTGGAATCTTTAGGTAATCTCTAAATGGGGAAGGGTAATTCAGGACAGCTTTTCTTTAGAATTCAAACACGGCGATTTTATTAGTTGCCACAACTATGCCACAACTGGTTTGAAGAGATCGGAAAGATTACGTTAAGAATTCTCTCTGGTAGATGAACTGGACCTTGAGACATGGCACTAGAGTACTGTCTTCAAGCTGATGATGGGAGCCCAATGGGTATCCAAAGGATCTCCGAGGTGATACTCTATGCAGAAAACAAGTGGTCTTCCAAACTATTGAACGAGGCACCCTCTCTTCTTCCATATAAATATTCCAGTCTCTGAAACATGCCACTTAAAATCATATACACTGATTGCATACTGAAGGCCAGATTAATCAAGGCACTTTGGCTCCTTTATTCTGACTGATGCCTTGGTAGAGGTCTACTCATTGTAGTTGGAAAATACATTCTGGCTGTCCTGCAACCTCTATCACACATCTGTGAAGGTATAAAACCACCCTTAGGAAAATTTCAGGAAAAACATTTGTGGTGGCTGCTTGTTCTCTCCTCTCATCCTTTGTAGCCTAGCAGTACAGCAAAATTAGAAATTTGGGGAGGAAAATTTGAACAAATATGGAAATTATTCTGACTTGGAAGAATATGTGCTTTTAGAGTAATGATTAAATTAGTAATATTGATAAAGCACTTCAGTCCTTTGAAATGTTTTCTAAAATTACCAGATATTTCAATCACAAAATCAGTTTATTACAAGTCTGTTATATAATCTTCTTTACTGTTACTCTTTAATAGTCTGCTCTTTGTGAATGTGTAAGGAACCCCATTAGTTTTCCAAGCTGTACCTCTAAAACAAGACTTTCTTCTGTATTTACATTTTAATATTAGTTCTGTTACACATTGTTACTAACCCATCTGAGAGATTACATGGGAATAATACTTATCAATTTTATTTTTTCTCTAATTTTAGTAGTAGAGATTATATATCTATTAGTACCTAAATGATACATTACATATTTTCCATTCCTAATTTTAATTTTGATAATAATTTAATGTATATATTTTAATTTAAAACAAAATTGTGGATTTTTTGGTGAACCTCTTCCCTCCCAAACTTTAAGACTTCTCAGAATTATATTTCTCATATCGGTGGATCTGCTCTTAATGCTAGTTTAAGTGTAATCAATGCACTATTGGTAGTACAAATCACTAGAAGCATTATATTTTTACACTGTTATGTGAATTTTTGGTTTAGTAGTTATATAAAATATTTAATAAGTCTTGAACAAATGGAGTTCCCAGTGAAAAGATTACATTACCGTGGAGGCAAGACTGAGTACCTTTATCTGTAATTTAAAGAGAATAGATATACTATCTTTATCTCTAAATCTGGCGTTATACATTTCAGAAATTCAAGACCAAGATTATACTTAAAATAAAACCCTAATTTAGTTGGGTAATGAACACATAAGGTAAGAAACAAGAGGACTTTTGGTAGTGCCTAGTAGAGCCACCAGTGCAAAGTTTATTCCATTCAGTCTGACAGTGGAGCATCTGTTTCACATTCCCCCTTTCCATTTCCTCCTCTCTTTGCCCCAGTCACTACTACAGGTGTGGAAATAATGCTCAAAACAGTGTCCATTTTGGGTATATAAAATGCCTTTACTCTGCCTTGTGGAGATGCTCTGAGAGTAAGAGGCAACAGAAACGTATTTCACACAGAGAAGAAGGTTTCTTTATAAGTCAGATAATTTACATTAAGATGACAAATACAAAAATATTTAAACACATTTTAATGCTTGTAGTGTGCTGTTAGTACACAACTGGAGCAAAGGAATGGAGAAAAAAATTCTGATACAGCACACCTGAAAATCATAGCAGTACTAAGAGTCTTGCCTTCAGTGTGGAAAATGTAATAGTCCTTTTGCATTTCGTTTGTCAGTTTAAATACATTTTTTAATTTCTTCACTTCAAATTCACGTTTGAATTTTTTTCCAAGTTAACAGAAAATTTCCAGCTACCAGGAGGTTTGTAGCTCAACTGCATGGATAAGAACAGATCAGAACTGACAAGCATCTATAAGCATCTGATGTCCCAGATCTGTTAGAAAATGCTTGCTCTGTCAGGTTATAGTGTCATACTTGTTTATGTAGTACCTCTGTGGGCTGTGACCATGTATGTTTTCCTAATATCTGTATGTCTATATATCAAGTAGAAAAATACCTACGGAAGTATAAAATTCTTGCACCTTGCCTGCATCAATGTAGACTTGACAAAGACTGGTGCTCCTGTGCTAATTCCATTTTTAAAAGCCTTTGTGCATAAATACACACTGGATTAATAAAATAATATTTAGGATTTGAGACTTAAAAAAGATCTCATTTTGTTCTGTAGAAACAAAAAATAAAAGCGATCAATGTCTACAATGCAGCTATGAAGGGGAAAAAAATGCTTCACTGTTATTTGCCTGTAATTGGCTTTGAGCATCACAATGCACATGTAATTGGGTCTGTACTTGTATTCTTCAAGGGTTCTGTGCTATTTCTACTTGAACCCATTTTTGATATGGTTCAGCTCAGCAGTGCCAGCTACCTCTTGTTATGCAGTTGAAAAACTGTAGCCATTAAAAATAGGATACGGTGTGATTTTGTTTTGCAGCACTGCATGGAAAATCAGTTGCTGTTCATAACAGCTCTGTGGTTGGTTGATTTAAAGCAGGAGGGCGACTTCGAATTGACAAGCAGACAGTTCATGAAAAAGGATATTGTATCTTTAAGGCTTTCTGACTGATTGTGTTTAACTGCACTACTCAGCAGGCAGTAATTAGGCAGTAGCTTTGCTGAGAAACTTAAAGCAGAGGCTGTGTTGCTCTGTGCTCTTGAATTAAAAAAAAAAAAGGCAAAAAAATTTTCTGGATTTTAACAAATGGGATTTTTACTGTTTTTTAGCCAGTATGGGAGCAAACAGAAAGCAGACCCCTAGAGGCTCCTAAAGTTATCTTCCCATGCAGATAGTCTCTGGGGAGCTGTGGTGCTTGCAAAAGGAGGCAATGAGAACCATTATAGAAGCACATGACACTATTGCTGAAGGTCAGAGCGGTATTGGAATAAAAGAGACGCCGCTGATACAAAATGACATGGCTGCTGCATCTTCTGGGCCAGTTCACAATTTTGATTGGAATGTAGCTCAAATGCATCATGAATGTGATTAATAAATAAAAGTACATAATAATCATGGCTGAACTGGTGCTCCCCCAGACTGCTGCAGAGCGAGAGAGAATGGGAATCTCAGATAAAAGGCAGCAAACAAAATAGGCAGTTAATGCTACTGCCTGAGGAACAGTTTGATTTGAAAATACTATTGTAGTTTTGTGAAGTGGACACTGCAGTGCACACTGCGAACACTGAATGCAGGAATGAGTTGTTAACCTTCTCCTTTTGAGCATTACAATAATGTAACAAATTGTGGAGGGGAGTAACACAAAGTTAAGATATAGTTCTGTCATAAATAGCATAGGAGCTTTACGGAAGCACTCTCCTTCCCCCTCACACTCCTACTTTCTATAGCTGTTGTTTGATGTTTGCGCTTGAACATGTCATGAATTAATGGCAATTAGGCTATGAAAAGATTTAAGTTGCTATTGCCATACTACAGCCTCTTTAAATATGGTTTTTAGATAAAGTATATTTGTTTACTGGATGCCATTATACTGCTAGAAAATGAAGTAGTCCACTAACAGCATAAATTAAGCCTATGTAGTGATTTGGCATCGGGTAGTAGATATTGCCAAAGGGTCATATTTTAAGTGTGATAAGGGTTATTTTTACTGCGTAGACTAAGCTGCTATGTGAGGTCCAGTAAAACTCTTCTGTAACTACAGTTCCGATTCTGAATAGCACTGCTCTCTATAGTTCTGACACTGGTTCTGATAACTTTGAGGTAAAGTCATTAAAGTCAGCCTCCTTCAGCAAACTCTGTGTTTTGATATATCTTTTTTATTTTATCTCCTCCATTCACATGTTCACAAGAAAGTAAATTAGTGCGTAAGTTGGCAAGAACAGTGCACCAAGCAACAGGACCATTTCACAGGACCATTGTCCTGAGATTTGTAGTTTTTAAAAAGGTTTGATCTGGGTAAATTATGAAAGCTTATCAAAATTCTCTGACTGAATCTTTATAAGAGCCGGAAACCACTTTCCAATTATAGCTGGGCTTGCAACAGCAAGATGGATTCAATGCCACTGCTTGAAATTCACATACTTTTATTTCCTGTTTTCAAGGTCGATCCGTTTTGTGTACTTCATAGATACTCTTTGAAACTAGGATATACAGAACATCAAGGATTAAATTGCCAAAGTATTTTTTTTCTAAGTGACAATGAGCTTAATTCAATGTCAGTTAATGCCAGGTGTTTTCCCTCCTAGTATTAAGTTCTTCAAAACTGTAGCTGTATAGGACACTATTCACAAGGGCTTAAAGTAGGGAGGAAAATTATTACATTAAGTCAAATAAAATGAATAATTCATTACATCATGTTTTGTAATCCTGGTGTTAAGCATAAAACCAGTGGTTTATTTTTCAGCAAAATGTTTTTGTATTGTTTCATATAGCATATAATACAAAACAAAACCTGCATACATAATGTGAAAAGCCTGTAGGCAAAAAGGGTCCTGCTTGGTGCTTCTGGTTTCGTTCAGGGTATCAGAGTATCCATGCTTTGAGGCAATGCCTATGAGTGCCCATCTTCCCTTAGTATCTTCTGGGGCCAATGGAGTGTCTGTCTTTTAATTTGATTGTAAAATATTTCCCCAGCTCTTTACCACAAATTTGAAAATCAATTTTTATACCTTGCTAAAACTATGTACCTCTCATTTATTTCTATGGTTATTCTACTGATAATAAACAACTCAAAGTGAGAAGTATTTCTGTGTTTTCCTGTTACATCTCTCCTCTCCCTTTCTCTCTTGCATATACTTGCACACATGTCTGGACACAGATACATATTATATATATATATGTGTATATATTGGTATACTTACGCAATATTTATATAGGTAAGAATAGAGCAGCTGTAAGTTGTCGAAAAGATAACATAATATGAAATTTATCCTTTAGTTCCAAAGTCAATAAATTTATTTCTAATAGTCATCTATGCCTTTTCTGACCTGGAAATTTTAGTTTTGATTTGGGTTTCTTTGGTGGGTGAGTGCACAACATAGCATTATTTGGTATTTAATTTTGACATCTGGTAAAGTATCTCTCTTTATAGATGGGAACCCTCACTGATGGAAGGTTGTCTTGCATCCTCAGTGTCACAGTTTCTAAATCAGATCTACTTTAACGATGTCCTTACATAGGCTGATTATTATGCTACATTCCAGCCTGAAATAATTGTGTACCTGGACCATCTGCTCCTGCCTTTCCCAGCACCTTCCTGTGGACACCTCCAGGGCACTCAATCAGGGCCAAGGCAGACTCCTACTGAGGTGTCCATGCATTTGTCTTGCGGGAAAGGACAGACTCTGTCAGTGGATTTCGAATCTGTTTAACAAGGCATTTCCTCTTTCTAAGAATAATAGCTTTTAACAGCCTACATTTGCAACAACAGCAAACATATCATCCCAGTAATTTAACAAAAATATCTGATAGTCATAATGCAAATCCTACAAGGGCATTCTAACCAGTTTTTAAATTTAAAATAACAAACTGCTGATTAATTTTAATGGTCAGTCATCTCCAAACTAGATTAAGAAACTTGAATAGTCTGAGAATAATATACGGGTACTAATTTCAAAGGAGGCTACAAATATAGCCATTTTGGATTAATGTATATTTCTCAAAATGTAGCAGGATGAATTTAATTCATTTTGTGGTGTTCATGGCATTTAAAAATGGTTTTAGTGAATTACTATAGAAACCGTATCATATTCTTTTAATTAATCTTTTATTTAAAAAAATGTTTTCACCCAAGATACTGAGGAAGAACATTACAAACATACTCAGGCAAAAGGTAATAGATTTAGAGTTTAATTGTAATGTTCTGTTAAGCATTTTTAATGGAAAACCTGATGACCCAATTATACAGTGAAAGTGGAAAATCAGAACACAGTATCTGGATTTGAATATAAAAATGCTGAGATGCATAATACATTGGAGTTTGATATCTATTCTACTTCTTGTCAAGGAGGTATAAAATTATCAAGAATTAACAGAGAGCAGAAATCAGGCCCTGGAAAAGAGCTGAGCATTCTGGAGATGAATATAAATTATATTTTAACTTAGAATAGTAGCCTGTCTCTCAATGCAGTGCAGAATCAGTATTTTTTTGTAATTTTCCCATACTGACATCCCATTCTTTCTGTACTATCACTATTCATAGTGGCATCAGCAAGACCTTCTTCCCAGTGTATATTCTTCCCACTATTGAAAGCGAGCTACAAAATTATGTAGTTTGAGAAGAGTTTCTCCAAGATACCTGGCATTACTGAACTCAGTCAGGAGCTGAATGGTTTATTTAACCTTAAAAATCTTCCTTCTATTGAAGCTGTGGATCCCAAACTGAGATCCTAACAGTTTATTGAGGCTGTGAAGAATAAGAGAATGGCTTACAGGACCATAGCATCTTAATAGTCTGTTCAGTTCTCAAAAGTATTGCTAATAATGTACTGCTGTCCATTAGAACCTAGGATGACCCATGGGAAAGTCTGACTGTTCATGGTGCTCCACCAGTACAAAAAGTTTGAGAATGACTGAAGTATTCAGCTATTTCAACTTCTCTTCCTAAAAGAGATATATAGCTAAAACAAGGTTTCTGGGGATACAGCAGCAAATACAAGTAAAATCTTTTCTCTTCAGCGTGCCAGCCAACACAGGAGAATGGTGCTTCATTCAGTAGTTGGTACTTTGGGTCTTTAATAGTAAAGGAAGGAGTAACGTGAACATGACTATGTGAGAACACCAAATTATCAACTTCTCTCAATACCTTAAGGGAAATGCATTTGAGGTTATCTGAGCTGGTACCAAACTGTGTGCTTGGGAGGCTGGGGCACAGGTCTTTCTTAGCTTTCTAATATTAATTACTTTTTAGCCATCCAAGCGTTTCATTGTTCTCTGCCTCTACACATAAAAATGTTAGCCACCAATTATAAGTCAATGCCAAGCATATGACAACTATAACTAGCCTTTGGAGCACCATTTGGTTGTATTTTTTTACTCAAATTGTGTATAAAATTCTCTCATCTTGACCATATTATCAGCACCAAAACCATTAATTTAAAACCAGCCTCATATGAGGTTTATTCATTCCAGCTTTTTATGTGGCTATGATAGACAGACATGCCAGTATCAATTTCATCTTCATTATGATCTACGTCATCAAGTGTAGATCCTCAAAAAATCATTAGCTCAAAAATTCAGGTTTTGGAGGGATTCTTGAGGAACCAATGCAGTAGGAAAAGCTGACTGATGGACTTTCCTTGGGAGAAGTTGACAGTCTGAATTGGTGAGCTTCAAAAGTAAAACCATTCTTAAAAGCTATAGTGTTTCTCTGGTGGTTCAGAAATTCCTAGGCATTTTTACATATCCTTTTGTGTGCAAGTTATGGAAAAAAGGTATCTGGAGAAAAGGTTGTCCTAGATCTGATTCCAAGCATTCAGAGAGGACTAACTGCAGATGCGGGGATTGAGAGCAGCATAACAGTGACAATACAATGGAAGAGTTTGAGATCTTTAAGGAAAGAAGGGACACGACCAAATCAAAGTAATGCATTTCAAGCAGACAGTCCCTAATAATTTGAGAAAGACAAGGCTTACAATGAAAGGAAGTAAAGAAATTCTGTAAGTAAATAAATTTCCATAAAGAAATTAGGATTAATTACACCAATGCAGAGGAAGAGTACAAAACACACGAAGAGACCAATCTTGTAAAGACATCAGCTCCTTAGTGATCTCAAAATCCAAAAGAAAGGATCCAGAAAGTGGAAAGCAGTTCAAGAAACTACAGATGAATATGAAAGACTAGCAGAAGGTATTGAGACAAATTTAGAAGTGCTTAGGGATGAAACAAGAGACTTTTCACACGGTGCGTGAAAGGTAAGAAGAAAGCAGTTATAGTAAGAACAAGAGAAGAAAAACTAAGTCTGCTACTTGATAGAAATTGAAAAACTGAGACTAGTACCTTTAATTATTTTCTGTTTCAGTCTGCACTATACATAATATATGCAGTTAGGAAGTTGGTAATACTAACATCAAGCAAAATTGTAAGATCTCAGGTTAAGATAAGAACAGTTTAGAAAAATACTTAGGTGAAACACAGACATTTTCAAATTGCTTGAGTCTAATGAAATCCCTCCTTTAGATGTGGCTAAATCAAATCTGGAGCATTTTCAGAAGACTAGAGAAGGATGAATGCAAAGACTATGAAAACAAGGTAAAAAGGGAGACAAGAATGTGTACACCAGCCAGCTTTACTTCACTTCTCTGTGAAAGAATCTCTCAGGTAGTGCAGCTAATTATTTATAGACACCTCAAAGAACAGAAGGTATTCAGCCAGCGTGGTTTAAAGGCAAATCACGTGACACTGGTTCTGTGAGACAGTGTACTGAACAGTGTACTGAATAGAAGAAAAACAGTAGACATTAGTGTTCTTAACTTAAATAAATGCTGTCTCACATGACCACTTCATAAAGATGCTAGACAAAACTCTTTTAATTCAGATATGTGCAAAACTGATCAAAAAAGTATTTTGAGTACTTACCTGTTTGGTACTGGTCCACATTTTCATTATTAATCTGGAAGATGCATTAGACAACATTTTGCTAATTAAATTTATGGAAACACTACTGTGGGAAGGACTGCAAGCATGCCAGAGGATGGGATTAGGACTTAAAATGATCTGGAGAAATCATCTGGAAAAAACTAAACACAATTCAGTAAGCAGAATTACATAAGACTGCTCTTAGACATGATCAGCTCTATGAAATATGAAGCAATAGGCTAAGTTTCAGATGTGTAGAAAGAGGCTGGGAGATATAATGGGTCACAAACTGAGTATGAGTCACCAGTGTCATGATACGGTGAAAAAAGCAAATATTGCATGAGAATATATGTATAAACAGTAGTGAGTAATCCTTCTAATCACTTCAGTATAACTAAAACTTAGCCGTGTTATTATTCTTCCAGGAAAGAAAAAAAAGAAACAAAACATAAAAACTAAACCAATAAAACAAACAAACAAAAAACCACCAAAACAAAAACTACCAAAAATATTGAAAACACTTATTTTATCATAGAAGAGAAGGAGGAAGACACATAGAAATAAGGTAAATTTGGGGGGATGCTGTAGCAATTCCACCACCCAAAACTTTTACAGATAGGTTAGCTAAACTCCAGTAAGAAATCGTATCATTCTAGTTGATACCGTTTTGTGATGGGGCAGGTGAGGTTGATGATCTCTTAAGATTCCTTCCAATCCTTTTCTATTAAACTTTTGTTAACTATAGGACGAATTTTACTTTTTGACAAGGACATTAACCTTTTTTAAGACTGAAGTGAAATTTCTAGCATATGTGCGAGCAAAAACTGAGTCGCTCCCACTAAGCAGTGAATTAAGATAAAAAAAGATTGCCTTTCGCTGATTCATGAAGGAGTAAGCCATTGTTTTGTGTTTGGTAGAACCTCTTAAAGCAGTATTCAATGTTTTCAACCTCAAAAACTAGAAGGAAATGAGATGCAAATGTGGTAAAGTAGCCCCACTATTGCCTATTGGTCTGTGAAGCGGGAGTTATCAAAAGATTTGACTTTCTGGAGACAGAGACATACAAAGTTTGCTAGAGGGCTTTGCTATATGAATTAGGCTGTTGCAGCAAATAGGGTAGGATTTGGAAAATTATTAATATAGCCATTTCAAGATGCAGGTCTCTTTAGGTAGAAGCAGCCTGTCCAGGATTGGAAAGGTTATGACAGACAAGAACAGCCTAGGTATTGAATGAGTCTGCTCCAGCAGTATGTTGCACTGCTGTTTCATAGGCACTGGAAGGGAGTAGATCAAGATGATAGCCACTTAGGATTGTAGGAGTACATTCAACAGGAGCATGGTAAGTTGGCAGCAAGTATTTTCTTCTTGTGCCGCTTATCAAAAATGTGTGACAGCTTCTCCACATTCAGTTCTCTGGCCAACCTTGTTCTTAACTGACATTCAAAAATTAAGTTTAGACACAGACATCTTACAACTACTACCTGCAATTCACTGTTATCACATCTATTTCTGTTAGATCACCACATATTTTTCTGGGAAGTGGTGCATGTCCTCAGTTTCTACTGTAGCAGCTGACCAGAGAGGAATTTGATGGAATTACAGAATGGTTGAGGTTGGAAGGTACCTTGGGAAATCATCCAGTCCAGCCACCTGGCTCAATGCAAGGTCAGTTAGGACTTGCAAGGTTGCCCAGGACTGTGTCCAGTCAGGTTTTGAATGCCTCTTAGGATAGAAAATCTAAAACCTCACAGACAGTCTCTACCAGTATTCAACCACTCTCACTGAAAAAGGCATTTTGTTCTGTTCAAATGCAGTTTCTTGTATTTCAGTTTATGTCTGTTGCCTCTTGTCTGGGACACTACTAAGAGTCTGACTTTGTATTCTTTACTGCTTTCCATCAGGTATTCATACACACTGACAAGGTTCCAAATGAGCCTTTTTTTCTCTAATATGAACAATCCCAGCTCCCTCATCTTCTCCTCACGCAAGAGATGTTCCAGTCCCATCATCATCTTCCTGGGCCTTTGCTGGAGCCCCTCCAATATGTCCATGTCTCTCTTGTACCGGGAAGACCAGCATTCCAGATGTGGTCTCAAGCTGTAGATCAGTATTAGCTGATTGAGAGGGGCTTGGACCTTACTTTTATCTTTTACTTCCAGTCTCATGAAAAATGACCTATAACTCATATAAAAGCAGTAGACCTGTTACCAACTGAGATCTTTAACAAAAAGGATGCCTGCTGGCCTATATATATAAAAAAATGTCTTTAGTATATTCTGAAGGAAATAAAAGATCTTTGGTTGCTTCTACATGAGAAAAAAAGGATTTTCAAACATTATAGACAAAGGGATTTGCTACTTTATCTTAAGAAAAAGTGTTTCATGAGCTTTAGAAAGAAATGTCAAAATAAGTCCCAAATAAAATATTCAAGTTGAATGGGTTCAACTGCATTTTAAGGTCCATTTGAATATATTATCAAAGTAATCTGCAGTAAACTCTTCTCCCCAAAGCTGTAAGTTACACAAGGGGCAACATACATCTTTAATCATCAGCGGCTTGGTGATTCAGCCATATATTAACCTTTCTTCCTTTGTTCTTCACACTGAGGACTTCTGTGGTTCAGTGAGAAGAAAAGAAAGCTATTTATTGTTTTATTTTTCTCTTTTATTGCTATATTCAGATATATTTTTATATATTTAAATACGTATAGTCCTACTCTGAAACTTACTTTACTGGTTGGAATTGCCTCAGCATCTCAAATAATTTCTTTAAGTCAGTTAAACAATGTAGGAATATCAGTGGCAAAATAAAGACAGTTAAGCGGAAAACAGAGTCAATAATTAATTAGCTGAATAAGTGCATTACTTTTTAATAAATATTTAGAAGGATGCATAGAAGTATAATGCTGCATTACTGTACATTCAAGAATTTGCTCAATATGCAATTCAAAGCACCTTGGGTGATAACTTCAGATAGTGCAATGTGTCAAACAAGCAGAGCATCATATGCAGGTTTATTTCCAATTCTGCTTGGTGCTGAACAATTTTCCTTAAAAAACATTCACCCCCCTCAGTTCTTACTGACATAGTATTTGGCATATTAAAATTGATTGGTTTTTGCCTCGTACACAGTAGGGGCATACAATGTTGCCTTTCGGTCAGTGCACAGGCAACTAGCATGGAATGGAGTTCTTCACTCTTTATTAGTTCATAAGACCAGAGTAAGAAAAATAGAGTCAACTAGGTAGACCGTTATGTGCTGAGAAAAAAGATCAATATGTCTGCTTATATGTTCTGAAAGATTTGTTTGCTTTTTACTTTGAGAATGTTAATTTATTATGTGTTAAAATAAACACTTCATGGGAAATTTTTGACAAAATCAATTTTTTTCTGAAAAGTAAAGAATTTTCTTTAAATCAAATGTTTTAGTGGAATAAGGAACAAAAGTCTCTTAACCAGGCCAGCTCCCATGCTTGAAGACAAGCATGTGCTTAAGTGCCATGTTGAATGGAAAGACAATTACTGAAATCTTAAACTCAGCTTCATGAATGGGAGTCCTGAAGAAGAATGCTATATTTACCAATGTAAATACAATGTCACATGACTTTAAAGAAAATTGTTGGGTTCTGTGACTGGCTTTGGCATAGATTTACATAACAATATATAAGTCACTTAATCTCCTTTAGTTTCTCCATCTGTACTATAACATCAGCTCTGGGGCAGTGTTGTGAGACTTAGTTAATTGCATAGAAATTATTTAAAGATCCTTCAGTGAAAAGTTGTATCAATGCTTTCAGAAACACAAGTCTTTCTAAGCTAATGATTGGTTTTTATCTCTCCTTAGAAACTGCACGAGCCAGAGAAGTAATTCTCTTTTGACTGCTGCTCATTGCATAACTAAATTTTTAAACAGCCTAAAGAATTTTCACAAGCCCAATATTCTGGATCCTGGGGAGGGAGGAAATCAAGGAAAGTGAGCGAAAGAGAGAAAGATCTTTTCCCTTTCATTCTTCTTGGGACAGCAGAATTTGGTAAAGCAGATGTACATGCACATAGAAGGAAAGGACATGCAGATGTCAACTTCCCCCTCACCCGGACTTTAGCTGCTGATTCAATGGAGCAGCCCTAATGATATCTCCCAGAGTAGTTGACTGTCCAACCTTCAGTAGGTGCAAAGAGTTGCCATGGTTGCAGAGCGAAAAGGAAGGAATCAAGGGGGGGAGGGCAAGGGGATGGGTAGTGAAGACATAAATCCATGTGAGAAGCAATAATAATAATCTGAGGTAAAGTGGCACTCCTGTAGAGTGTTTTGTCAAAACAACAAAGATCAAATTTTTCAACAAAAATGATTTTAAATATTTTTCTTGAGCCCCTTTATTAATTATGCTGCCATTCTGCCTGCTGCTATAATTAATAGTTTTACAATTCCTTCATTCTAAAATGCTCTCTCTCTCATAACTCCTGGCTGAGGACAGATAAATGTTGTTGACAAGATGAACAAAAATTAAGAAATGACATTAATGAAGATTCAAAATGTGTGGTTAAATGGCAGAGGTTTGTCTTTACAACCACAACAAATTGAGGAGGGTCTAGAGGAGTGAATATTCCAAGCAAAACCATCTTGCTTGTTTGTACCAAATATTATAATATGCACATATGTATGAATATACAGAAAATACCAAGTGGACACAGTTGTGAGAATACACTAAGATACCATGGTGACAGGAGACCTTATAAAAACCCAAACAGATAGCAAAGGGCTCCTGAATGTAATGAGCAGCACGGCTGATTAGGCAGAGAGACCACACTGTGCAAGAATGAGGCCTAAAGCAAAGAACAGCCTGAAAGAAAGCCATGTGAGAGGGAGAGAGAGAGACAGACTTGGAGGAATGAGATAAGTAGACTTACAGCTAGAAACAAAGGCAGAAAGAGACCTGTAGTGCTTGTAGGAGAAGGAGTCTGGTATGCGGCAGACAATAGAGGGCTTAAAAAGGAGCAGTTAGCCTTGGGCCCTCAAAGAGTGCCAAGAGCTCAGGGAAAAAGAAACTTAAACAAGGAAATGTGCATGTGGTAAAGATGTGGGTGTGAGAGATGAGGGGCAGTGGGACAGCTGCAGGTGATACCCACAAAAGAGGGCAATGGACATTGGAAATGGAGCATGAGCCTATGGGGAGAGTTTAGAGCTACCAAAGGCTTCTGCCAATGAGGTGCAGTCCCCATCTTTGGTCTGCTTGCAAAAAATGCAAGAATTTCTATCTTCTTCCTAAAAAGAGCCAATATTTTCTGTGAGCACTATTTGTCTTCCTCTCAGGTGCCTGCCCCTTAGCCTTAGGTTCACAGAAGAATTCTCCAAGGGTGGATTTTGGATCTTATCTGGATGTTTGACATGACATTAGAGTGAGAATGATCATAACTCTTACCAACTTTAGCAAATGCTGTACAAATCCTTATTCACATTCTTTTCCACTTTTAATAGGCTTTTAGTTTTAGAGGTTCAGAGGTGAAATTCAATCTGGAGTAAAAGGGCTGTATGACATGTATGTCTCCCTCTTTTGATGCCCGGTGGTTGTCGGTCCGTGAGCCTCATTCAATAGCTCTAAAATTGAAAATTTCTCTCATCACATGAGTGCATGTACACTCACACCCAGCCTCCCACCCCTCCTATGCACATACAGACAGGTGAGACATTTGAGCGTTCTGAACCCTCATCTCACTTTGACTGTCTTCAGACTATGGCTCCATACTTGTCACAGAAGCTGGAGCCATGGGTGACTTACCATATCTTTCTTTGCCATCCTGCACAAAGGGAGAGGATGATGTTAGCCTCATACAAACATTTTCATACACAGATGTCTACACATGCACAAAAAAATTTGCCACAAAATAGGCTACAGCCCTTGCCATTACAACTTGAGTTGTTATTTTTTTGTTGCAGTGGGATGTAAGATTCATACATAAGTGGCCTGTATTTGTTTAGTTACTGTAATAACAATGAAATCTTGGAAACTATTTTTTTTCATTTTTCCTTGAATCTCATTTTCAAACTACAGTAACTTATGAATTTTCACACTTTTGTCCAGCCATCAGTGTTCGTGCAAGTGCAAATGCACTGGATAATACTAACTAAAAAAATTGCATATTTTTCAGTAAGACCATTAACATAAACTTATATAAATACTGTTGTTTTCATAAATGGTGTGTTTAGAAAATTCTAAGTATTCATGGGTTTAAAAATCCCATTTACTGTCTATGTAGTTTGTGTCTG
This sequence comes from Mesitornis unicolor, assembly GCF_000695765.1. Classification (NCBI taxonomy): domain Eukaryota; kingdom Metazoa; phylum Chordata; class Aves; order Mesitornithiformes; family Mesitornithidae; genus Mesitornis; species Mesitornis unicolor. The sequence continues at coordinate 51,077 of NW_010172361.1, forward strand.
AATTTCTTTTGCTTTGTATAGCTGTAATATAAATTAGAAGAACTCAGAGTTACCAAAAAACTGGCAAAACTAATGAATTTGTTAACAAAGACGCTGAAGCTGCAGGTATTCAGCCAATATCTAGGAGATCAATACTAGGAAAACTTTCATATTCCGAGTCTCCAGGTCAAGACAACAGCTGTCCAGAGAAAATAAAAATGAATAATAACTTAATCAATGACATAGCAGAAGATTTAGAAAAGGTGGAATTTTGAACTTTAATTTCAGATCCAAATGTCTTTCCATGTGAGAGGATTTCACTATTTAACTGGACTTTTTCCTCCTTTGATTATTAAATCCTTTCAAATAATGAATACTGTAAAATAACAGCTGAACTGAATCCATACAGCTAAGGGAAAAAAATCATTCTTTTAGCCCTAGCATCTCTAAATCCATTTTTGGATAAAAACCTAGACAAAAACCCCAGGTCTGTATTATCTTGAGAGCTCTATTCAATGCAGCTGATGAGGGAGGAGAGGGAAAGTCATGTCATGGTCTTTGTTGGCATCCCAGCAGACAAGGTTCCTGCCCTGAGGAGTTTACAGTACAAAATCATTTCAACCAGCTGCTGAAGCTAAAGACTTGAATTGAGAGGTGTATGCTCATACTAATATTCCTGCAGTTGGTAAAGTACTTTGTACTAGATAATATACATATTCATAAGCAAAAATCTTTGCTAAAGCAATTTCAGATGAGTAGCTTTAGCTAACCTCAGCTGACTTCTAAAAACAACTCTAAACTTTGTGTCTGTAAACTCAACACCTTCGAAAAAGAGTAAGTATTCTGTTGAGTGCTTCTGCATACTTCACAGTGGCTGTGGTAAGCTAACGTTTATGACTAATCTGTCCAATTTGTTTCTACCCTTGATTTTTTTCCCTTACTTTGTTCTTGCAGGTAAATACACTTGATTTTATAGTGGGTTTTTTTAATTAGATATGTAGGAAATAGTTTACAATCAAGAAAGTCTCAGAAAAAAAGTTCTTATGTAAGACGTTTTATTTTCATTTGTGATGGCAGAAAAATACTACTTTAAGCAGCAGTGACCTGAAAAATCTCTTTGATGCTATAGATGTATTGATTATTAGACATTCTTCATTAATGTAAATGTGAAGGAAGCTTTTATGTTTCTAACAAGAATCTGATATTTAGATGAAACAGGAATAACTAGTTACAGGCTTATTTAACAAGTTATAAAATAGAATTTAGTGCTGTGCTAAAATGTTATACGTTGTTTAGGAAATATAATCCTGTAGGACTAGACTCTGTGTATGATAAATGTTGAATGACATTTTCTTGAATAATGAATTACCTAATAACTAATAATTAAATCATTAATTAATTGATAGATTAATTACTTCATAAATTTAAATGAATTTTAGTGGTTTTATTTCCAGCATGCTAAAGCTCTGAAAATAAAGGCAGGTAGGAGCTGACTGTGTGTCCAGAGCAATATTGCACTCCATTGACACAAATGCAACGTCACTGAGGACACCATGGGAGGTCTGATTTCACCTGCAATTTGGAACCTGATTCTTATAGTCTATATATGCCTCTGAAGGACTGTTATTCACCTAAAGCAAACAGTACAGGAAAGCTCAAGTCAGCCAACAATTGTTGGGTTGTTAGTGGGTGTGTGAGTGGCCCAAACTGCCAACCATGTTCATTCTCTGTATCAGCACACTGCTGAGTACACTATCATGCTATTGTAACTTGTAGTATGTGACAGTTATACAACATAGCCATTAGCAACTTAATTGAAAAGGTAGATATTACGCAAGATGTTCAGCTTGTGTGAATTGGCATAGCTCTATTTAACTTAGCTGAGGATCTGGCCCTGTATGCTGTCACATTGTTTGGAAATGCTAACTTATGTAAATATTCATATTCACTGCTGCATGATTTTTATTTTAATTTAGCTGAGCATATTCTATACTATAAGTTACATATTAATATACCAATTAGTGGATTTTTTAAATTATCTGATTAAATTTTCTCTTTAGCTGCTTAAGATCTGTTTAGCACAAATCTAGTTTCTCCACGGCAATAGTAAAATAAAAGTGGAACAGAATGGTCCTTGAAAATATAGTATAAATCTGAGACCTTCATATAGAATGACATTCTGTTCACTTTCTTTGATGATAGTTCTTACATATAAATGCAAATGTACATCTCTTTCATTGTCGTATGTAATGTGATTTAGCTCTAATTGACTGGAAGTTGTGGAAGTCTGATTTAGAACTGAATACGTAGATTATAGCTAAATACACGATGTGAGCCTCTCAAAGTATGGGAATATATTTCAAATTCTCATCTCTTTGCTCTCACTCAGAAAAAAAACCGCATAACTTGCGTCTGAAGATATGCAGGGTTTCTCTGATTGTTTTCCAATTTTTTTTAATTTTTTTTCCTTAACTGTACCAAATAAAACCAGCTCCAGAGAGGAACACTGTTGCATTAGGTGAAATCTAATTTGAGTGGCTGAACTGTGCTGTGGCCATTTCCCTGAGAAGGCAAAAACTTGCAAGGTAGAATTTCAGCTAGAGAAGTATAAAAGTATGAATGTTTTGGCCTCTCTTTTATTATTCACTTTATGAATTAGTCCTAGTTTACTTGTTTCAATTAGTGTAGACATATTTTTGAATACTATTAGCATAGCAATCAGGCCTGTTCTCAGGTTATTGAATGGTGTGTTAACTTCCGAAATAAATAGATATGCAGTGTGAAGGACGAGCTGTCACTTTGGGAGAGCTTTGCTGATCTAAATTAAAAGGCAATTCTAATTGAAAACTGTAGTAGAAGGAGGGTTAGGGAAACAGTGAAACCACTCAGTTTCTTTCAGGTTTCACAGGGCTGTGATAGGAGATACAGGAAGAGGAGAAAAATGGGTATATTATGTGACAAAGTAAGTAACAGCACTAACTTAGACTAAAATAACCATATCACAATAAGATGTTTTCATTATTTTCACTGTAACTCAGTTTTTCCTGATTTATTCTTACTTTATAGAAGTGACCTCAGAAAATCTTGGGTTTCTGTGGTTTCCCACTGAACTCAGTTGTAATTCCAGCATCTAATCCAAGCCTCCGCTCAGGTTTGATCTGAAGGCTACTGGGAAGAGTGAAAATATTCCCATTGAGTTTAACAGGCTTTGTATTGATTTATAATAACCTACCATCATGGTGTTTTGCATATTCTGTTAATGACACTCATGTCTTTCATGAAAATCTTGTATCTCACTGAGGGACTTTTACAGGGCACTACTGTAGCATATCATGTCCAAGAGCATGGGGCAAGCAGTAATGCTTTTTTCTCATTTTCTTAGGTGGATATTTTTTCAAACAAACAGTGAAGCAGTTCCATAAATTTAAGACTGCAGATTAAAATAGTTTATGATTTATCTTATCTAAACAGCTACCCTCTGTCCAGGGCCGGGCATATTCCTTTTTCTCATTCTTGCCCTGTAAGAGTTAACAATTGAGGCCTGTCTATAGCTCATTTCTATAGTAACAGCAAGACTGAGACTTTTTTATGGGCACCTAATAATTAGAAAGTGCTAGAAGGTATAACAATATAATGAATCAAAACTGATAGACTTGTGGGTTTCCATAGAAACATGTATAATTATGATAATCGGTCCCTGGCGTACCCTCAGAATCGTATACATTCAGTTAAATGCAATAAACATTAGGCACTATTTAGTGAGCTGTGATGCAGATTAACAGTGTGAGATACAGAGAGGCTATGAATAAAATTGCTGTACAGTTTATCTCAAACTAATTTCCCAGATTGCTTTAATAGACATGCTATGTGGATGTGAAGAATTGAAAGTGTATTTTTGTTAGTGGTAAAGCTAACAAAGATAACATATTAAAAAGTAGCTAGCTGTTAATTTTGATGCAGATCAGAATGTACTGTGGCACATTATTGGATGGGAGATCACTAAACCCACTGAGAAAATGACATGGTGGGGCCCAACTGAATTATTTATTTTTTTGATATGATATGGGAATATTTGGGTTTCTTGTGTTCCCCTTGTTTCGCTTATTTCTCCCTTTGCTTGACTCCCATGTTTGCAACGTGCTCACCAGCGCCCCTAGTCTAATTCTCACTCTAGCTTTTCCAAAGCAAAGTAAATTTCTAGCAACTTCATATGCAGCTCTTCAGCATTCTAGGATTTGTGTTCTTGGTGTCCCACAAAACATTGCTGTTTGTTTTGTTGGTTATTTTATTTATTTATGGATAAAATGGGAATTTCAGGGGCATTTAGAACTGTGTGTAGCCCTGGATTGGTTAAAAAATTCAGATGCCCAGCACTCCATTAAAAGGATAAACTATTTATAGATGAAAGAGACCTATGAGTATTTTGTATTTGAGATAGAGCATTGATGGTCATATTAGAGCATGCATTGTGGAGCAGGGGACTCATCTGATCGTTCCTGCACATGCCAGAGAAGCTGTGCAGAAGTGTTTAACTGTGCTTAAATGCTTCCTAATCCTCTTCTTTGAAGGCCCAAGTTTTACTGGAAGGGTGGATTTGGCTTGATGTAGTCCCTTTGTAGAAGGCAAGTTTTGCCCTAATGACTACTTTGTTTAAGAACGTTCATTTACAGAAGGGGAGAAAATGGGTTGTGATACAGCTGTTGAATATTAAGAACTGAGACACACAACTGCCAGACATCAAAACCTTGGAAATGAACTTGGTGCCCATATAAAAATGCATTTACATTAAATGCACTCTGTTCCCTGTGTAAGTTCAGGGAAACTGTTTTTCCTAATAAACCCCTCTGCTTTCAAAATGCATCAGTTTGGCCTGAGGTGTTCGAGGTTTTTTCAGAGCTGTTCTTGTTTGCGACTCAGTTACAATAATGGTTGTGAGTTGTCTCTCTGATTCAGTCCAAAAGTCTTGGCTTCTCAGTGGTCCTGTGCAGTGGGCTGGGATTCAGGGGCAGCTCACAAAGTGTTAGGTTCAGAACTTTTGTTTTGAACATGCGGCTGCCTGTCTGGTACCCAGTCTTCAGGTTCTTGTCTCTGCTAAAAAGATGAGCCTTTTATAAAAATACTTTTCACATCTGATTTCCCCTTCGTTCTCACTGCTGTGCTAGTACTAAAATGCCAGAAGCTGACAGGGGTTCAGAAAGCTATTAGACAAATTCATGGAAGAAAATCTATCAAAGGCTACTAAACATAGAGATAACACCTCTGGGTCAGGATGTCCCTGAGCTGTGGATTACTGGTGGCTGAAAGCATATAGCTGGGAGCATCACTGCATGTCTTGCTCTTATATTCCTCCCTAGGCATTTGCTGTTGGCCACTGTTAAAGACAAGATACCTGAGTTAGATAAATCCTTCATCTACCCCAGAACAACCGTTGTTACATTCTCATGTAAAAGAGTTGGCTGCTAACACTGATGTGATAAAACATTTTCAAAAGCTTTCTAGAAAATCTGATACTCAGGCTGCACTGTATTTTTTTTTCCCTAAGGAAAGAGAAATGTGTTTTATTGCTGACATTCTGCCATTCTGAAGCTGGAAAATCTTCCTTCTTCCTTCCTCCTGCAGTCTTTGCGGAAGGCACTGGCTCTCTCTTGTCTGTCTAGGCTCCCCAGGAAGGGGAGCACGAGATTGTGCTGGGGGAGCACTAACAGAAATGCTTATGTGACATGGGGTCTTCTAGTTATCCCAGTCTTTTCCTTGTCATTCTTCATGCCACATTGAGTGTTCTTCTTTTAACATGTTTAGTAAACTGAGGGATAAATTAAGACCCTGTACATTTAGTTCAACATCCTTTTCAGAGAACTAGTGCAAAATAGTAACTACTTCATTAACTAGACACTACCATACTAACCTGCCTGTGTACAAAACCCCCAAATTCAGAAAGGAGGATTAGAGTATATGTGGGGAGCACCTCTGCACCACAGCCCAGGTAGAAATGAAGACCATTTAGACAGTCGTTTTACACTGCTGGAAGGACAACACCGTGGCACTGCCACTCTCTTGCCTGTCACTTGGACATTCAAGTTTATACATTGCAGTCTTTAGCGTTTCCCCATGCATCACCATTTTAGCAAGGAACGGCTTCCAGCTCAGACAAGCTCACGCTGCTGGCATGGGCAGGGGCTGGATATTTTTGACTCATCTGAGGGAATAGCCTGTGCCAGTGCTCCGAGAGTACCAGATGTCAAACCCTCATCCCATGTACATCTGCAGATGTGGAAGGGAAATGAAACACACAGAAGGCAACAAACTTCTACTTGTTTAGCTCAGGGGAGGGCAGCTGCTCATTCTGTCACCTTTTAATGGTTACGTTTCTACAAAGCTGCATCCGATCTCTATTTCTGAGCCTGTGCTTTTGTATATATCCAGTGAACTAGCAAATTCAGGAGCATGGTTTAGAAGGGGACATGGTAGAGTTAGATAACAGTTGGACTTTATGATCTTAAAGGTCTTTCCCAACCATAATGATTTTATGACATTCTGGAAACTTGGCTGGAGAATTTCCTCTTTTAGGCTGTGTGCTCCTCAGAGCCAGCCCTGAGCCTTTATGTGCTTCTAGAGGCTCTGGCAGAAAAGACTTTTGTTTAGGTGGAGGTTGACAGCTGCTACTGCTACCTAATTAACAAATAAGTCATCTTCATCCTAATATTATCCCGAGCAGCTGGCTGATCTTGCAGAGCTGCACCCTTGGTTGAACATAATCACAAAATCAGAGGTGGTTTTTGAGAATTTGGTCCATCAGAGCCTGCCAATGGGTGGAGGATCCTGTTTAATGATTAAGTCTGCTCCAGTGACTGGCCTCCAGTTGGCAGACATAACAATAATCCCCTTCAGTTGTGTTTCTGCTTGTTCTGTGATAACGTAAAACAAGGGTCTCCTCTCGGGGGAAGTTTTCTGTCGCTTTCTGAATTAAATTTATTTTAGAGCCCCCATACACATCACTTCTTGACTTTCGCCTCCTGCCTGTTGCTAGATTTCTTTGTGTTGGCAAGCATTGTGTTCCCCTGTGATTTCTTTTGTCATGGCAGAGTGAACTCTTTCTCCTAGGCTCACTCAGACTGTTCAGAGCCATATTTTCATGTTGCTTCTTTGTGAGTCAGAACTCCCTACAGCCTGACTTTGTGTTCATCTTTCCCATGATGCTGAAGCTGATTACCTTTGTATGAGCATGCATTTCTAAACAGGAGCTGTTTATTGTATACATACACTACTGCTATTGTATACATACACTACTGACTCAAATTCCCATGATTCAATAAATACAGACTTCAAAATCTCCCCTGTAAAGTGTTTTTTCTGTGCTAAGTAAAAAAACCTCCAAATCATTTTTTAAACTAAGAGAACTGGGATGACGGGCAAATCAGGATATGAACACATTATATTTCACTTTTTTGTTAAAAGTATTTATCAGTTCAGATGATTTACAAATAATTTCAGATACTCATGTTTACGAATGATTTCAGATGTCCATAAAACTAGAGATGCAAAAAAGTTTCCTATCTAGCAAATTATGCATTTTTTTTCTTATTAAAATATAGAAAAAATACTTTTCTCTTTCAAGGGAAAGCTATTTTCATGAAGACATGTACATTAGAGGTTTGTGGGAGATGTGCTGAAAATTATTTTTACTACATTTTGCTGTCTGGAGATATCATCTTCCTAACTGCATGAGATGAATTCAAGTATTACAGAATCACAGAATATTAGGAGTTGGAAGGGACCTTGAAAGATCATCCAGTCCAACCCCCCTGCCAGAGCAGGATCACCTAGACTTGGTCACACAGGAAGACGTCCAGGCGGGTTTTGAATGTCTCCAGAGAAGGAGACTCCACAACCTCACTGGGCAGCCTGGTCCAGTGTTCCATAACCCTTACAGTAAAAAGCTTTTCCTTATGTT
>NW_010172362.1:0-18447 GCF_000695765.1 Mesitornis unicolor
GCGAAGTTTTTAAAGTAAACAGAAAAAAAAATTATTAAATTGCATAATCTCAATCTTGCAAAACGCGGGGAGGGGAGCAGCTCCGGCGGCCCCAAATCCGTCTGGAAAATATGACCGGAGCGGTGTCCGGTAATCCCGGTGTCCCGGTGGGCTCCCGTTGCTGTCACCGGTGTCTGCGTGCGGGAGCCGTGGATGTGTCACGGTGCGCTTTTCCCCTTCTCCCGGGGTGTACAATAGCGTAATTTTTCATGTGGGTTTGAGCTGTTAAGCCATTTTCCTGTATTTACTTTCCGGCTGGTTATTTTTTATATATATATTTTTTTTCTCTTTTATTTGGTATTTTATTTTCCTCACCGGTCCTACCGATCCAGAATGATTTTTCTCAAAACAAGCTGGAAAAGTACGGCTATCCTGAAATGCTGTCCGTGATCTGTACGTGTGTTTACTTCCATCACGGGATTAGCATCTTCCAGTGCTCGATTACAGAGAAATTTGCCTCCTTTTGGCTCTAAACGGGAAGCTGTGTAAAAGGAAAATTACAGCAGCTAAATTTATTGGAAAACCGGCCTTATTTTCTGCGAAAAAAAGCAGACCCTCCTTAAAAACCGAGGTGTCATCTCCCTGCTCCTTAAATCTGTGTACAGGTGGATGAAAACGCAGGGACTGTGTAGATTATATTGCCTGTTATGTAAAATGCACTTGAATGACAAACTGTAGTTTTCCATGAAACCGGTCAGGATATGGGAGGAACTGCAGGGTTGTGTGGTTGGTTGGTTGTTGGGTTTTTGTTTTTTTTTTTTTATTTGTTTTGACTGACCATTATATTTCGAACTGGTTTGGGCCATGTCTGTCCTGGCGGTTACATCATGTCATGTGTTGTGTACAGTGTGATTTGCGTCTCTAAAAATAAGGCGAGGTAAGAGCCCGTTTCTCCGAGGGTAGGGAAGTGGGAGAGCGCTTGAGCCGTGGCACGGTCCCGCTGACAACGAGGGGTCTAAAGCACTTTTGGGGGGGCAGTTAAGGTGTTAACGTGGCTGTGTGCGTGTGCCCAAACCTCAGCCGGAGTTGGGAATCCAGGGATCTGTTTGTATCCAAGCGTTTTCTCTCCGAAACCATATTAGTCCTTTTTATAGCCTTTGTTTTCATGGAGGAACCTCTGATGCTCTTCCCCTTTAGCGTAGCCCTCTTGAATTTTCATTCCGGTGCGGCCAGCGACGCCGTTCAACCTGATTACGTGATTTCTTTAATGGAGAAGTCGGCAGCCTTTCAAAGTTGACCCAGGGGCTGTAAATCCAAAGCCAGGGAACCCCTCGATGAGAGCAGGATCCCGGGGCAGCTTTTCCTTGCCGAGGTGTCCGCTGCCGGCCTCCGTCAGAGGCGAGATATGGGCGGCATGTTTTTTGGCGCGGGAGGGATGGGGCCGGGGTTGTGTGTTATTTTTCTGTAGCCACGCTGCCAAGGTAGCACAGCTGTGTGGGGCTTAATGGATTGATATGCTGCAGGAGCGGTTAATTGTGGAACTTGCTTGTGGTACTGTTATAGCTGATTTGTAATGATTTAGCAATGAGGGTGACTTGTGCTCCCTCGCAGAGGTGATAAAGCAGCAGATGACCGGGCAGATGTGGCTGTGTTTTTCTTTGATGGTTTTTTTTTATACCCTGCTTGGTTGGTTGGTTTTTTTTTTAATGCTGTGTTGAAGTCTCATTTGCTCTCAGCGATCATCCGGTAACTGGAGAACTGGTGAAATTCTGACATCACGCGAGTCAGGGGTGAAAACTGAGCAGCTCTTTGACCAAAGTCACTTCCTTTTGCCCTGTTTATAACTGTGTTTTTGTGAGCGCGACTGCCATTATCTAATGAACACCCGAACAAAGACTCTCTGGAGTTTCAGCACTCCACCCTTTTTCTGCGCAGGCAGCGAGCGGTGCGTGTCCTCAGGAACCTGCAGAGACTTTTCCAGGGAGGAGAAGACTCCATGGGTAGCGAAGTAGAGATAAGGCCTGGGGATAGAGCTTGGGGAAGGGGGAGCAAGGACGTATTTGGATTTATGGGCCTACCCCTTTCCATACTATTTTCCTTTTCTGGAACTATTTTTGTTGAGTCGATGGTATCTCTGCCCGCCCCCATTTAACTACACCTGATTTTGCATTTTTTTGGTGTTTGGTTTCTTTTTACTGGGCTGTGTGGGAAGCAGGCGGGCCAACTTCTGCCTAAATGGGAACTGAATTCAGCAGAATTGTCCCAGGTGGATCTCACACCGCTCAGACCCAGTAACAGAGGAGTTCTGCACGCGTGCCTCTGTTCCAAGCGTTTATCGTTTCATTAAAAAAAAGCCCCTTAGCTGTTCGGGCAGGTGATCTGAGCAGCGCCGTTTCCGTCGCTGCATTTTATAAATACCGAGTCCCTGCTCATAACTTCCAGGAATACAATGTCTGTCTGGAATGAAAAGCAGCAGAGACTCCAGCACGCCGCTCGCTTTGCGAATCCTTCCCTTTTGTAAATAGCAGCTGAGCCGCGTCTTCAAGGATGCAGTTTTCTGCGACAGATCACTTTAATGAAAATAAAGGCTTTCTGTTTCTTCTCAGCCGGGCAGGGAGTTGTCATGCTCAAACCAGCGAGAGTCCTGGCGGTGCAGGGCTTGGGTAAACACAAATCCATTAAACCCCGCGCGTGTCCTCTTCGCCCCGAGTTCAGGACGGTGTTTTTTTGGAGGGGGACAGCTCGGCTAAGTTGCTGTTGAAGTTTCAAAGGAAGTTAGAGAAGAAGCGTGCACCTCCCCGTGAGCTGCTGTCAGCAGATCGCTGCCCAAGAGTGACTCGGTTTAGAGCGCGAAACAAAAGCAAAAGGGGTTGTGCTGATAGCTGTGCAGGTAGAATTGTGGAGGACAGGGTTGTGACAGCGTGGTGTCTGAATTTACTGGTGAAACCGTGCTGTTTATCTACTGAAACCAGGAAAAAGGTTTGGCAAAATCACATCGGAAATGGGAGCGGCTGTCAGCCTGCGCAGGCCTCATCTTCATCAAAGTTGGTTTTTGCAGATTTGGTGGAAAGGCAGGAGTTTAAAAAATACCCGAGCTATTTAAAAAAACAAAAAGCTTAATTGAAATATAAATGTATATTTCTCTAGAGCTGCCTTGGGCCTTGGAGACAGCAGCAGCAGAAGCACCTTAAAAGATTTCTCATTTTCAGCTCTAATCAAACACTGGGAGTCCCCTCTCTGAAACCTTGTTGACTTCCTGTTGAGGTCTGCAGCGGCAGAGGAGATGATGGGAAAGGTTACGGTGAAGTCTCCTTACAATAAACAAGAAAATAGCAAACCGAGTTCCTGGTGTAATTATGGCCCGTGAAAAGGACCCTGTGTGACCATCACCCCCTATTAAATCGTGTCTCTGCTCTGGAGGTGCTGGCAGCCTGGTTTTAGCTGCTGCCAGGGCAGGTTTTGGGGGTTGCGCTCCCTCCTCGGAGATGCGAGGAGCGATAGGAGCTGAGATCTGCAGTCAGCAGGGCCGTGAGGTGAGCTCCATCCAAAATACGGTGTTCAAACACAGCGGGAGACCAGGCTGCAGGATTGGGCAGGGATCTGGTGACTGGAGACCCCCAATTCTGTTACTTCCTCTTGAGGACATGGCCAGCTAACGTGAGACACTCCAAAGGACTTCTCGTAGTGACAGCCCATGCCTTATTTTAAAAGATGAAGTATTGAGGTGGTTCTGGGGGAGCGGGTGAGTGTTAAAAGTTTGGGGAGCGGTCGTAGGCTTTGGAGCGAAGGTTGCGATGACCGCACCTAGGGAATGAGAACGTGTCTTTAAAGTGAAAAGGCAGCTCTGATTTGTGTTTAACTTGCTCCCTGAGTCCTGAGTTCAGGTTTTCATATTTCCTGGGCAGCGTGCCCGGATTATGCGAAAGAAAAACAAAAAATCTCTCTGACACGGCATGGAGGGAGACCTGGATTTCACAATTAAAGCACTTTTATTTTGTCTTTTTTTGTCTCTGTCAGACTTCCCTCTTTGTGCAAATGTCCCGTTACGAGTTTTTAAACCACTTTTTTCTTCTTATTTGACTGCAAAGAGCAGTTTTGATCTGAAAAGGGACTGAACAGCGATGGGTATTTTTACGTGCAGCCACTTTGTTTTCCAGGTGAGGGCTTTTTCACTCAGAATTATTCAACTTTCCAGGCTTTTGACAGTTAATCTTGCTTGGTGGCTTTTGTTTTTCTCGACCTTCTCTCTCTCAGATGATGCAGTTGATTTATTTTATTTGTCTCCAATGAGGATTCACAGGCATAAGAGAAATTCGTGCTGGAGGAAAGAGGCCTCGCGTTGCTGCTTGGTCTTATTTAATCTTGAGGGCTTCTGGTCAGAAACAAAGGCTGTAAAAGTAGAGCTCAGCAATATCTCTTAGTAATGTCTCTCCGGTGCCTAAGTCCCGTTCCCTGGGTTGTTCTTCATATTAAAACTCTGCTTTTTCCCAGAGAGGCTAGGTGCAAATCTGCCGTATTAACGCACGTGGAAGCTACTCGTGTGTGCATTGTAAAAATCTGTGGGTTTTATGTATGTTCTTAACCTTTTTTCATGAACAGTTAAAAAAAGAAAGCCTGTTTCCCAAATGTAGGTCATTATAAGCGTAAGTCTGCCCGACTGCACATGATAGCTGGCTTATCAATAAGTTTATCGTCCTGTGCTTGCTCGTCACGTTTCCTTAATTAAAGCTTCGAGAGTGACTTCTCGTGTAAATCTCTCTCTAAATTGGTAAACGTCTGCCTTACAACTATCAGATGTTGAAAGCTGATAGGAAAAGGCACGTAGAGGATCTGTTGTGCATAATAGGTGTGACTTCTGTACATTTTTGATGTGGAAAGTATTTCCAGGACTCGGGGTGTTAGCTGGTGTGCTGAGTTACCTGCATTTGAAGTGGTTCTGACTGCTGAGGTTAGGAGCATAAATGATATTTCGGCTGCAAAATGAAGTATACAGGGATTTTATTCTAGCCAGTTTGGGGTTGTTTTGTGTTTCTTTTCCTCTAAAAGGTGCTTTATCTAAAAGAGACACAAATTCAGGAGTTGGCTGTGCTCTTGATTCCTGGAGGGGAAGTGGGAATTGACATAATACTGGTATAATACTCACTTCCTTCAGGGTAGCTTTGCCTTTTGCTGCTTCTAATGCAGCAGCACCTTGGTGGATGCGTGCTCTGCAAAACATGTGTCCTGTTGTAGGAAAAGGGGACGTGCCCGGTTTCCCCCCTCTGAAAGCCTTGTCACAAAGATTTCGGAGAGCAAAAACTTCCCACCTTCATTTTTAGGCCTGTTTTCCAAGGTGTGCTTAAAAACCCAGTTCTGCTTTCAAGGCCTGGTTGTAAAATTGGGGTTTAAAAGCAGGTGGTGTTGAATAAGTTGGCACGCTGAAGGATTGCTGCTCCGGGGTACAGCGTGGCTGAGCATGGCCCCCGTGCCTCTGCTAACGTCCCATCACTACCCCAACCTTACTCCTGCTTTTCCCTTCGCATTTAGAAAGCATTAGGAGTTTGAATGTTGTAGTTGATGTGGTGTGGGTGAAGCCACCTGGGTAGCCCTGGTGCCGTCCCTCGGTGGCCTCGCGTGAAGATGGGTGAGTTACCATTACCCTGTTTCCACCTGCTCGCTGCAGCCTTTCGTCTCGCCTCTGTTATTAACGCTGACCGCTCTGGCAGCGCTCTGCTTTTACAGTGAAAATCAAGAACGTGTGGGCTGTGAGTGTTACCTTAAGACACGTGGTAAACGCCACCTTGGCCTTCCAGAAGCGGCTCCTTTTGGGTCTGCCCCAGTGAAGTCCAGCACGAGGTGGTGGTGAAGGGCAGGGCTGCGAGTCCTGGACCCTTGGGGGAGAAATGCCACAAAAGGGGATAGTGGGTGCTGGCATTCATCTGCCGATATTGATGGGTGGTAGCAGTTTGGGTAGGATTTGCCAGCATGGTTTGAGTCGCAGACAAAAATTCAGGATAATTCATAAAATTGCCATCAAAATTCCTCTTCTTTATGCCTCCTTCCTTTGGTCACCTCAGAGATGCCTTGTCACAGCATCATTAAGGTTGGAAGAGACCTCCAAGGTCATCAAGAGAGACCACCCTCTCCAATTACTAACTGGAAATCACTAATGGGTGCGATATGGCTTTAATAACCACCAACACTTATAGACAGAGCGAGGGAACACGCTTGCAAGTGTTCCTTAATGTCTTTTTCCAAGGGTTGTTTGTAAGAGCAGGCATCCAGCTCAGTGTTAGAAGAATCAGTGCTCTCTAGCACGCAGTTAGTTTATAAGGACTTAAATAAATTGGAAAAAAAAATACACCCAGTAACTTTTGGAGGTCGTCTTTAAGCTACCAGAACAAAGCCTCATTCTTAAGGGAAGCTTTACAGGCTCCCAAAGTGTTTTAAATGCTGTCCACCCAACGAAAAGTGAAGGCAAGGAGCCTTGCAGTAGCTTAGTAGGAGGATTTTCTTTTTAAACTGAGTTTGCTAACCTGGAGGAAAAGGCAATGTGAAAGTTTTGCTTCCGTTTTCTACTTCTGTTAATGTAACTGAAGTCCACGACCTACAAATTTGCTCTTAAATGGTTTTCAGCCTAAGTAAACTCCTTAACGGCTGCAGCGTAGTGCAGACATCCTCATAAAGAATGATTGCGTCCAGCACCAAGTGCAGGTTTTTCCGCTTTGTTCTGCAGCGCAGGTATTGCCTAAGCTGCTCCTGGTGGTGACTGGTGGAGAGCACTGATCTGAGTCTGGCTTTGGAAAACAGCCCCGTGGTTCTGCAGAACCGAGAGCACCCGTTGGCATCGGGCACTCCTGGGGTGGGCTTGGCTGGAGCAGGGGAAACCCTTGATCCTGTCGGTCTTCCCTTCACTCCTGTCGGTCTTCCCTTCGATTCTGACGGTTTTCTTCCCTCCTCTCCCAAGGACGTATTTGCTGCCAGTGGAAAGATCCCTGCAAGTTCATTTTTTTAACTTTTGTTTTCTTCTCCCCCTGTGTAGTCACGTTCAGTCTTTATTTATGGACCCAAATGGTGACCGAAAGCCATTTTCAATGAGTGCACAGTGAATTTTTAGGCCTGTGTTACCCTTTTTTCAGCAAGGACGAGGTAGAGTTGATTACAAAATACACTAAGTTCTGTCAACAGAGGACTTGTGAACCCACCTCTGGTGTCTCTACTTCAAACCTTCTTTTATCAGTCCCTCTCTAAGTGCATCCTTTCTTCCTCATCCCTTCCCATGTCCCCTGACTGGGATGGTCCAGATTGCCAACAACCAGTTGGCCGATGTACGTTCTCATTGCAAACCAGATCGGATACCTTCTCTAACTCCTCTCTCCTCTTCATAACAATTCAGGTTTCAGTGCTGGGTGTTTTTCAGCCCTGATGTCTGGGGGAAGCACCTGGTCTGGCACCGGGGACCCACTGCGGTGCGGCTGAATGAGGCTGGAAACAAAACCGGCTGTTAAATTTTGCCCGCTCGACATAATCAAACTTGAGAGAGTCCTCACATTTCCTGTAAAATGGGATATTAATTTGGTCATTGGGGTGTGTTAATGAACAGCTACAATAAGCTTATGGAAATTTATGTGAAATTAGAGGATTGGCATATCGGGCGAGAGATCAGGGCAACTTCTTCTTACTAAATTGACATTGAGACAGCTCATGAAGGTGCTGGATAAATTTTGCTGCAACAGGGAAATAAAGTAACTGTTGCACAGCCTGTGCTGTGGGTTATGGGAACGCAGTTTTAAAAACAAAGTGCTAAAAAACACTGGCATTTGTAGTTGTAAAGTGGATAAATGACCAGAAACGAGGTGATGGAGGGGGAAAGGTTGCAGTGTAAAGGAATGAAAGGGCTTTGCTTATTGCTCTTAACTTGTTTGATGCACTGGAGTTAAGCTCTTACAGTCAGAACTGCTCCGTCACGGTGCGCGTGTGGGTTAATCTTTATCCACGCTCTTTCGAGACAAGTGGGCATTGCTAATGCTGGAAATCACCTGGCTTATTCCGAAATGCACTTCTGGGAAAGAGGGTTTCGGATACACCAGGGAAAGGGCTTTCTTGAATCCGAGGCTTTCAGGGAAGCGGTGGGGATGCCCGTGGCTGTGGGGTTTCTTTAGGCGCGAGGAGTTTAAGCATATGGAGATCTGTTCCCCTCAAGCCCTGCCTCTGCTGCGTGTTACGGTGCTGATTTGGCATTTTGAATGCACCACAGCTGGCAGTAGAAGCAGTGAAAGCCGTTGTAGATGTAGCTGCAGGATTGTAAAGATGAAGTAGGTGAGCTGCTGGCATTGAGCGGTGGGTGTAACTATGGAGGCCTGGAGGATGCTGGTGTGCTGGGTGGTGGACTAGGACATGAGGGTAGTGGTTACAGGCAGGCACCAGCTCTGGGGGATCCTGAGGACCAGCTTGGGTGTTGCTACTTCTTTTTTTTACCTTCCTGGTGCCCAGATGGCTCTGCTGGGCATGGCCTGGTGATCGCAGGGGGAGGACGCTGTGCTGAGCGTGACCGAGAGCGTTGACTCGATAAGTCTTAATGCTGCTTTCCGTAAGTGTGACGCCTAATTTTCTCTCCTCTCTTTCCTTCCGCAGGCTGCCCTCGGGAGAGGCAGTGGGAGGCAGTGGAGCTGGCCTCGGCACCGGGAGAGGCTGGACTTCCCGTCTCTCTGTGCTGAATGGCTGCGATGGCGCCCGCTCTCACTGACGCAGCAGCTGAAGCTCACCACATCCGATTCAAGCTGGCTCCCCCGTCCTCCACCTTGTCGCCTGGCAGTGCCGAGAGCAACGGCAACGCCAACAACATCCTCCTGGCTGCCAACGGCACCAAAAGGAAAGCCATTGCTCCGGAGGATCCCAGTTTAGATTTCCGAAACAACCCGACGAAGGAAGAGCTGGGCAAGCTGCAGCCGCTAGTGGCCTCTTATCTCTGCTCGGATGTAACATCTGTTTCTTCAAAAGAGCCTCTGAAGCTGCAAGGAGTCTTCAACAAGCAGACAGTCCTTAAATCTCACTCTCTCTTATCTCAGTCCTTCTTGAAAACAAGTGATCTGTTGGGGAGGCAGCCGGTGTTGGAATTCACTTTGGAGAATCTCAAAACAATGAGTACTAATAGCCAGCCACCTCTCCCGCAAGCGCCTGTAAATGGCTTGGCCAAGAAATTGGCCAAAAGTACCAATTCAGACCATGAAAACTCGAGTTCTCTGAACGGTGGGAAGTGTGCTCCTCCTGCTGCTGCCCTCCAGGGTGTTGACTATAACGCAGGAGGTTCTGAATTGGGGGACTTGAAGACCGGGTTGACCAATTGCACTCTTCCACACAGAAGCCTTGATGCAGAGCACGCAACTCCCTTTAGCAATAATAGCACTGCAAACAAATCTTCCCTTAATTCCACAGAGCAACAGCGGGTGCTGGAGGGTGGCAGTGGAGAGACCAGGCTGCCCGGTGTTGCTGGGCACTCCGACTTCGGGAGCAGTAAGTTGGAGGAGCAGAAGCCTTCTCTGTTGGCCGGTCAGCACAGCGCTCTCGACTCGGAGATGAGGACGAGGGCGTTGCTGCGACGGCAGGCGGACATCGAGAGCCGTGCCCGCAGGCTGCAGAAACGCTTGCAGGTGGTGCAGGCGAAGCAGGTGGAGAGACACATCCAGCAACAGTTGGGTGGCTTCTTGGAGAAAACTCTGAGCAAGCTTCCGACTTTGGACCCCCTGAGGCATCGAAGCCAGCTGATGTTGACCAGAAAAGCAGAAGCAGCCTTGAGGAAAGCTGCGAGTGAGACAGTGACTTCAGAAGGCCTGAGCAGCTTCTTGAAGAGCGATTCGATATCGGAGGAACTGGAGCGATTCACGGCCAGCGGTATGGCCAACTTGAGATCCAGCGAGCAGGCGTTTGACTCGGATGTCACTGACAGCAGCTCGGGAGGAGAGTCGGACGTTGAAGAGGAGGAACTGACCAAAGCAGACCCAGAACAGCCCCACGTACCGCTGTGAGTAGCCGCCGTGCTTTGCTTTCCTCTGCTGGGGGGAAAGGTGGCTAGATCTGCAACACTTTGTTTCTTGATGGGCTTAGATCGAAGAAGTAATGGTTGTAAGTAGCGTGGGGTGATTTGCAGCACACCTCTAGTGCGAGCAGCATGCGCAACATCGGAGATAAAATTCTTCGTGCATGCAGTAATGGTTGGTGGTGGTGTGGAGCAGCAGGGCCTGGAAATACTGGCTGGGGGGGGGCAAGCGTGCTGCAGATACAAACCCGAAATGCTCAGCAGTTCTCTCCACGAAGTGTTGGGCCTGTCCCCTGAAATGAAATGTGTTTTTTCAATGGGAATCTTTGTTGTAAACCAGTTACTTAGAGTAAGGCTGCTCTGCATCTCTGTAGCTGACAGGGTGCTGGTGACTGGGGAAATAAGTTTTTTGTTAAATTAACTGCCTGGGGAAAAAAAAAACCTCTGAAGGGATTTGGTTCATGTGGCAGTGGAGCTGCGCAGTGAGCGTGTGCTTTTCTTCAACCTGGGAAATTACTGCTGGGAATTTTCTTCTTGTCTGTGAGTTGCGTTAATTGATGACAACAGCCTCATGATTATGTTGTTAACTGGGTGCTGTTTGCATAAGTGCTGGGTGTCCGTTTGTGTGTGGAGGAGGAGGATCCTCGCCAAGGCCAAAGGTCTTGAGACGGGTCAAGGAAGAAGGGAAACTTTTCTTCCAAAATGAAGAGTTTTCCCTAGGAGTGTATTTTGCACAAACCCCTTACAAGGTGTTATCCTGTGTCTGGTCTGTGGGAAGCCTTGCTTGCAGCAGTAGGTGGTCTCTTCCACCCTGCTGGACCCACTGAGCGTAAACCATGGTCGACAGAAATCTGCAGCAGTCACAGGGGTCCTGTTGGGACCGCGGGCGGCTTTGCCACCAGGATTGGAAACGGTCCCCAGGACTTTGTGCTGTCCTGGGTTTGTCCAGGTCTCTGTGGAGAAATGGCTCGCTGTATTTTGAGCTCAGTTGTCCAAAGTGATGTTGATGGCTGGACGGGTGCTGCGTGACACCAGTTTTGCTAAACTGGGTGGGTGGATGTGAGCAGTGCGTGTACTTGGGAACTTCAGCGTCCTCCAAAATCACTCCCACGTTGACGAGTGCTGATAAACTGATGTTACAGCTCTCAACACTGAACTCCAGCTAAGTGTCAAGTCATGTTTTGGGATGCTGGCGTAGGATGAATCTGTGTATGGGAAACCTTGAATGTGGCTTTCTCCCAGAGCAAAGCTGGTAGCCGAGCACGTGATCCCTGCTGGAAATGAGAGGTTAATAACTTCATTCCTGTTGTAGAATGTCCACAAACTTACTCTTGGGATTAGTAGTAAAACTGCATTTGTAAGTATTGTCGTAGTTATTAGAGGAGACATTTGATTAAAATTCTGTCCAAAAGTAATATTAAATCTCCCGTACTGTGGGTTTCATCGATTCACGTGTCTAGCAAAGTGAAACGTCTTCGCCACTCATCTTAATCCCAGGAGGAAGTGCGGCGTTCAGAGGCACGATGCGTGAAATCCTTTGCTGGCTTTCCTGCCCTTCGTGTTAGTCATGCCTTTACGTTCCCCAGCCTCCCGAGCGCTCTTAGAAAAGCCAAATACTTTAAAGCTCATAAAAAGAACGATCCTTCTGTTGTCTCTAGGCTGAGAAGCTGGTGTGTGTGCACCAAACCCCGTTTCGAGTTGATGCCGGTGGGTATTTAGCAATTGCTCCTCCCAGCATTGACTGGGCACGAGTGCTTTGACATCGGCTCTCAGGCTCTGGCGTTGCTGTGGTCGAGGCTTGAACGCACATTTATGCTTGTTAGCGAAACTCCTGAAGTCAACCTTAAGCATCTGAGGGTTTCTAAATACCATTCTTCAAAGCGGTGCTGGGACAGGAAGGGGGAGAGCTGACTTTTCCATGGGGAGGCCGCCTTGGGCCAGCTCATTGTACAGAGCCCTTGTTTCTTGTTTGTGCGGGCGCAGAGAAGCCAAGGCTCTTTCCAGGGTTGCATTTTGCAGCTCGCCGAGTTTATTTATTAGAGGGAAGACTTTTACCCTGATTATTTCGGTCTCGGTAGTGAGACGGAGTATCTTTATCAGCGTAAAAACTCCTGTCTCATCCCTTGGCTGTGAATTGTTCCTGGGTGCCTCTGCTTTCCCCCAGAAAAACATTTAGATGCTCAGTTATGATAAAAATGCGGTGTTGTAGCTCGCTTGCCATAAGTGGCCGTGTGGCTGACTGCCTCTAGGATTCAAGCAGAAGCATGCAGCAGAAACAAAGACGAGTTTACATCATGCGTAGATAAGAGCTGACCTTTGAGTTTTTCTGGCGCGGTGGCATTCCAGACTCCTATCTGGTCAAGGACAGACTTGGAAGCGTTTGTGCTGTTCTGACCCACCTGATCTCAGCTTTCTCAGCGTCTCCCTGAGGGTTTGCATCTTCCCAGTAGCGTTTGGGATCTATCTGGACTTGGTAGGTCTTTTTAAAGCACTCCTATTGCTGCTGCCCAGCGAGGTGCTGCCATTCAGGTGCAAAACCAGGCCAGCACGTAATGTGTAAACAAAGCAGGGAGGTGTTCGTTACACCTCTGTTGGGAAGCCCTGCCGGCTATGGGCTTGGTTTAACAACGCGCTGCTGGTTCCCATGCAGCCGATGGGGAAAGGGAGCGCGGGCAGACAGCGCTGGTTCGTGGTGCATTTGTAGGTTTGTGCGGATCGAGGACCACCGCGTTGCATTTCGTTTGCTCGCGGGTGAATGACGTGACAGCTCTGCGCTTCACAGTTAAGATGCTCTTGGTGTCGCTTCAAAAGTGTGCGTGGTGGCGGAGAGAGGAGCTGGAGGAGCTTTGCCTCTGCTGGGTGGTGGTGAAGGTGAAGGTAGGTTGGAGTCTCCTCTAACCCTGCTGAGCTGCTTTGGCTGGATGTGACCACAAACCCGGGGCTGCTTTGGAGGAGCCTGAACATCAGCCTGGGGGTTCAGGAGCTGCTGCTCAGAGCAGGGCATGGGAATCCCTCCCAATGCTGGAGGGCCTCTGCTGGCTCTGCCTCTGTGGCCAAGCCGTGGTTTGGGAGTAACCAGAGTCCTGGTGCGTCTGTGGCCCTGTGCTAACACGTCCAAGTAGGAAATGCTTCGTGTGGCTTGTGTGTCTTTATAGCAGTTGCTTTTCTCAGTCGGGTCGGTTTCTTTGGTTGTCTTGCGTTTCACTGCAGACTGGTTTCATCAGAATTTGTCAGTTACTTCTGGCTGATTTGTTGCCTATGTCGAGCAGCAACGTAGTCATTAGCTGGCGATGGGTACGTGATTTAGCCTCTGCAATCCCCTACTTCAGTCTGTGTACTGTAGAAAAAAATTGTGAAAAAGTATTGAGAACAAATATTTAGTTGGATTTTACCTTTTCGTTCAGGTTTCTTACCTGGAAAGCCACTGTTTGGATGGGAGTTACACCACGTTGCTGAGAGCGAGCTGGAGTTCCTGGTGTCTACTCACACCACGTCCTACGGGGTCAGACAGCGCCCGCAGTGCTCGGCTGCGGTTGTTCCCCTGCCCATGGCCACGATGCCTAAGCACACTTTAATTATCCCCATTTACTGGTGGGAAAACCAAGCACCTTCTGCTCTTTGGTGTTGCCGTGAATCATTTCACAGCCTTGGAGCCCGCGTGTTGGCTCCTCCCTGTGCTGGGTCACGTCGTGCTGCCCTGGTTTCAGAACTGGACTTGGAGTAGTAATGAAGATTTCTCAGAATTTAGCGCTGACAAAAGCCCGTATTAATGTCCTGTGTTGGAGAGGGATGCCTGGTGCTGGTGTCAGTGGTTGGTTGAGAGGTGGTTGCTGTTGGTGCATCAGTTAACTGAGAAATACGATTGAGAAATCCTGATTTTTCTCCCTTGATTATATTTTTCAAGCCAGAGCGTGATGAGGAAGCCTGTGTCTCAAGGGCTGTTGAATAGCATTTCTCAAACCTGTGACTTCGGAGCTGTAATTCAGATGGCAAATCCCCCGCTGTGGAAACTAAGGAAGCTTTTCCTGCTGGTCACAGACGTTTCACTGACTGATTTATGCGGAGCAGTTGTAAAAACCTGTGTCTCCTCTTTATGACTTACTCAGTTACCTGCTTGGATTTGCCTCTTGTTCTTGACTTCTTGCAGGCACTGACCACAGCCTCGCCTTCTACTTTTCAGCTATTTATGAGAAGTTGCATACATGGCACCCGAATTGCTTGTAATCCACGTGCTGTCAGCAGCATTTCGTTGCTCGAGAGGTGTCCCTCAAGCGTCTTTCAGTTGGGAAGAGAGAAAGCAAGCAAATCCTGAACGTGTTCTTGCTTTGCATTTGAAAGCAGAATAGCAGCGAGCGCCTCATTGTTCAAAACCGCTTAATCAGGTATCCAGAGTAAGTAGGGCACCGCGAGCCTGTTAAGAAAAGAGGGCAAACGAGAACAGTGCTTGAGAGAGATCTGAGGAGAAACGAGTTACTTCTCCGAGAAACGTTGGTCATACTGCAGCTTGTGTAGATACAGCGGGTGTCTAATAAGTGAATATTGAGTTATATTCAAGCCTTGATCCTCATGCAGACCTCAGTGAGGTACAGAAGGGGTGCTTTTGGCCTAGGTACCCACGTTGCCACCCATAAAACTCGGTGAGGCAGCGGCGTTGGCTTTCAGCCCCGAGGGAGTCGGATGCATTGGTTTAAGTTCATTTTTTTGGGCTGAAGTGCCCGGTGTTTCAGGGAGGGGAGCGGAAGGGAACCAGCGCTTGGGTTGTGTGTGTGAAGAGGTGCTGCGATGCAGGGAAGTGTTGGAGTTTGGTGTGTGGGGTGTTGGATGCAGACGAAGCATCCCTGCATCCTTCTCGCTGATGCCTTTAGTGCTCTTGCAGGGTTTTGGGTGGCTCTGTTCACCCTCAGATCTTCTCTGCCTGTTTCTTGGGCTGCGCTGTGCTGGTTATATGTGATAACACAGAGGACTGGAAAGGCTTTGGTGTCTGGCACTCCCAGCAAACTACACTTTGTGTCCACAGCCCTTACCCAGTGAGGCAGTGAGTAAGAACGGGCTCTAGTTCAGATTTTTTTAGGGCTTGTGGGTGACACTTCGGATAGGGTTGCATAAATATTTACTTTACTTTTCACTGGAAAAAGCCTGTCAGGGCATCTGAAGCAGCAGGGAAAAAAATGTTTGTGAAGTTTGTGAATGCGAACTGGCATTCAAAACCTGGCGTGGTCACTCGTCTGCTTGCCTGCGGTGTCTGAGCAAGGGAAAGGGGCCCCATTTAGAGCTGATCTCTAATATTGAATAATATAACGGCGTGGGGGATGGGAAAAAGACCTTTCTGTTACATTACACCAGCATCTGTAAGCAGCTACGGTTTAACGCTGCGTTTTTATTCTACCTAATACTGTCACAAGACCAAAAAAAGGATGATATGGCCAAGATAAAAACCAGAGCAATGGCAAATGCAGGCGTTCTTAGAAAGATGGTGAAGGTTAACTTCACAGAGGTGTGTTTCTTCCTGAAATACTTTGGTTTTCGGCATGCAATAACACAGGTTTCCCCCTTCCTTTGTTCTCCAGCTGATCCGTTCTGGTTGCACGGGCCCGGAGCTGGACTTGCGATGGGGGACTGTGTTTTTCTTGCTCACCTGGCACTACCCCAGCAGCTGTTCCCATGGAGGGTGTTTTGGGCACACCATGGAGATGGTGCGGTTCACAAGGGTCTCGTTTTGGAGGCTTTAGAGAGCTGCACAGCTTTGCTGGGTCGGCCGTGGGTGAAAGGCTTTAGGTAGAGGGGAGCTTAAAAAATTGAGTTAGGTTTTGCTTGTAGGATTTCTGAATGAAAGGAAGGACTTGAAGCTCAAATAGGTGAAGGCCTGCGTATTGACTGGTGATTCAGTGGGGAAGTGGAAAGGGAAACTCGAATTGCAGCTGAGTTTGTTGCAGTGTCTGGTTTCCAGATGGGAGCTGCTTCGGTTCTGCACTGCCTGTCTCTACCACGGGCTGGTTGTGCCTCCCAGTGTGTGCAGGGCTCGCTGAGGTGCTGGTCCTTGATATAACGACGTGGTTTGCTTAAGAAACACCCAGCTCTCTTCTTTCCCCCCCTCTGACCTTCTCGGTGGTAAGGTTACCCCTGGGGTGCCTGCTGCAGCTTTGACCTCGGCTCTGAAGGAGCTATTTCTGGGAAGGGTACCCAGCACACGCGTGCTGAGTTGAGGGTTTGGTTAATGGTGCCTGGGCTGTTGCCTGAAATTGCATCACATCAGCAGGTCCAGGGAGGTGATGATCCCCCTGTACTTGGCACTGGTGAGGCCGCACCTCGAGTCCTGTGTTCAGTTCTCACTATAAGAAGGATGTGGAGATTCTGGAGCGTGTTCAGAGAAGAGCCACAAGGATGGGGAGGGCTCTGGAGAACAAGCCTTATGAGGAGCGGCTGAGGGAACTGGGCTTGTTCAGCCTGGAGAAGAGAAGGCTGAGGGGAGACCTCATCACCACCTCCAACTGCCTCAAGGGAGCTTGGAGAGAGGTGGGTGCTGGTCTCTTCTCCAGGTGATGGGGGATAGAACAAGGGGAAACGGCACCAAGCTGTGCCAAGGGAGGTTCAGGTCAGAGCTAAGGAGGAAGTTCTTTACTGAGAGGGTCGTCAGAAGCTGGCACAGGCTGCCCAGGGAGGTGGTGGAGTCCCCATCCCTGGATGTGTTTAAAGAGCGGAAACGAGGTGCTTAGGGATATGGTGTAGGGGGTAGGCAGGAGCGGTTGGACGTGATGATCTCGGAGGGCTTTTCCAACCGAGCAATGCTGTGATTCTGTGATCTGTGATCAGCGTGAGGGTGGCGATGCTTGGCTGAAAGAGGATATTGAAAAGGGACAATCAGAGAGCTGGGCTGTTGAGAGCTTAAAATCACCAATTTTATTATGAAGACGGAGCATCTCTTCACTGCAGATTGAAGGCGGCTGCATGATGCTTGGCTGAAAGAGGATATTGAAAAAGGACAATCAGAGAGTTAGGCTGTTGAGAGCTTAAAATCACTGATTTTTTAATGAATATGGGACATCTCTTCACTGCAGATTGAAGGCGGCTGCACCTCCCAAACCCCAAGCTCAGCTTTCTGTGCCAATACGCAGTTGCTCGGCGGGGTTGGTGGCGGGCGGTGGTACCCAAGCAGGGGAGGTCACCACGGGGCTGTGCTTGGAGCTGCTGTTGGTTGGGAGCCGTCGGGTTGGTGGAGGTGAACAGCCTGGCGGATGCCGCTCTCTCCCTGGTGCTCACATGCGACCACGATGTCTTCGCTGCGAAACGAGATGTTCCCTGCGATAGCGGAGCTGGGCTGGCGCAGCTCGTCGCGCTTCTGCGGCTGGAGCGGGCTCGTTTCTGCTGCTTACGAATGAGCACCGGCAGAAGCGTTTCATTCTCAACGATTTTTAGCCCATTTAAAGTGTTACAGCTCCATTTATCTGCTAAATACATGCATCCTTGCTGTGTAAAAGACATCATCTGAGTTGTCCCTCGCTCACGTAGGGGGACAGCGGGAGAAAGGGGCGGTTTTTGACTCGCAGCTGCAGATCTCGCTGCATTCTCAGGTGTCTCCTTGCAGCAACCCCCCAGCACCGAGTTTTTCGGTTGGCTCCGAGTGTCGTTTCACTTCTTAAAAAGTGCCTCTCGACGGGCTGGATTTGTGAAATGTGGCTTCATTTGGCAGCTGCTTAAAATATTCGGTAACTTAATGCACAAAAAAAAATACACCCCCCGCTATAATGGTGGCTTTTTTAAAATTAGGCTCCAAACATTTGGCCATCGAATTGCAAAAGAGGGAACGAAGGAGGATCAGGGGCTCCTTCTGCAGCAGAGCTTTTGTATTTGTGACATTTTAGCAGTTTCCATAGTAACTCCTAACGATGTTGTAAGAAACGTTCGCCAGGATTTGATTTGTATAAGGCAGGACTTTAAAATATTAACGGAAGGCAACGTGAATCGCAGGGAAGTCTGATTGTATTTTCTGTTGGGAGCACAAGAATTGATGCTCGGGAGAGGAAACTGGTTTGCTGCATTGACCGGAGCGAGCAGCCGTCTGTAGATTGAATTTAACTTGGCCAGCAAACAGAAAATAAGAGAACTTCATTCATCTTGGCAATGCTTGCCATAAAGTCTTTCCTCTCTGGTAAAGCTTTGCAAATATTCTGCTGTCACTCATCCTCCAGGTCAGAAACGTTTCATCTCAGAAGTACTTTTCATCCCAGCCCGTGTGCGCTTGGCGCTGGTCTTTTATGGCGTTTGGTTAAATATTTTGGAGCTGTTACTCGGTTTGTGTTCACGGGGGTCTCCGTAAGCTCAGCTGGATTAAAAATTGGCCGTCTCCATTTAGAAGCCTTCGCAGCGGCGCAGCTCATGTGGCTTTACAGGCAATCTGTGCTTGGTGAATTCCCTGTTGGCCCCGGCTTAATGACCAATATTGAGCTTTTGCTGTG